>NC_068339.1:38313113-38619987 GCF_014633365.1 Diospyros lotus | reverse complement strand
AAAAATATATAAAATAAAGATAATTTAAATAATTAATTAATTATATAAATGATAATAATCAAATTTTTGAAATTGATTATTCATACATGATTTCACATATTTTTCCTTGCAATCAATTATCACATTCAAGACAAGACTGGTCAAATTTTTCAGAAAATAACAAAAAAAAAATAAAGTTAAAAATAAAATTATAACATTTAAAATTATAAAAAATAAATTTAAATTAATTGAACTATATATAAAATAAAGATAATTTAAATAATCAATTAATTATATAAATGATAATAATAAAATTTTTAAAATTGATTATCCATATATGACTTTATATATTCCTGCTATCAATCAATTATGACATTTAAGATAGGTCAAAATTTTAAGAAAATAACAAAAAAAAGTCAAAATAAAATTATAATATTTAAGTTATATATAAAATTATAACATTTAAATTATAAAAATTAAATATGAATTAATTAAACTATATAAAAAAATAAAGATAATTTAAATAATCAATTAATTATATAAATAATAATAATCAAAATTTCAAAATTAATTATCCATAATGACTACACATATTTTTGCTGTCAATAATAAAAATATAAAATATAATAAATTTTCAAAAAAATATAACAACATATTATAAATATAAATAGCATATACAAAATATTAATTTTGTCAAAATAACTTAAATGACTTATTTAAAATAATTTAATTTTGCCTAAATAACTAATTTAACATAACCTATCAACTAATTATTTTTCAAAATTAAGTAATAACATAAATATATAAAAGATTTGTAATTTTTTTTGCATGGTTTTGAAACTAATTAAGGATTTTAGAGTTTTGAGTGGTGGATTTATTGAGAGAGAATGAGAAATAAATTATGGGAAATAAAATAAAAAATTAAATTTATTTTTTAAAAAAATTACTTGGCAATCGATATCCAATGGTATTATCTGATATCTCAAGATTTATCCCGATTTAAAAAAGTTTCATTTTTCTATAATTTATTTTAATTAAAATTTTATGTTAATATTTAAGAATTAATAATATAGATTAATTCTTGTCTCTTCATATACCATGCTTACACATTCTTCAAGCACTTTACAGCTAAAAAAAAATTATCTACAGATTCCAAGAATTACATGTTTTTCACAAATTTAGACTTAATTAATGATCAACAAAAATTCTATTTTGGGTAAGAAAAAAAATAAACAAAACATAATAAAATATCAAAATAGAAACTGAAAATAGGCGGAAAAAGGATTTGGCAGCTATTTTGTTATAATATATATATATATAGATATATTTTATGTTAATATTTAAGAATTAATAATATAGATTAATTTTTGTCTCTTCATATACCATGTTTACACATTCTCCAAGCACTTTATTGCTAAAAAAAATTATCTACAGATTCCAAGAATTACATGTTTTCCATAAATTTAGACTTAATTAATGATCTACAAAAATTCTATTTTGGGTAAGCCTGCTCTCTCTAAAGTTTACCTAGAATACCTCTACTCTATACTACTTTTTGGGATACCAAAAGACACATTAAGACACGCATTATCATATATACATTTGCATACTCTTACATGAACTTCTTAGAAGCCTTCTCTGGAGACCATTTGGGACTCCCCGATCCTCAGATCACTGAAAACTCTCTTGGGTGGATGATCCTAAAGGCCCCGAATGCCCCATCTGATCTCCTAAAGCTCTGGCATCTGATCTCCTAAAGCTCTAGCCTTCTAGGACAGCTAATCCGGGTTCAGACCCAATTGACCCTACTTGCGACATCTTGGATCCTTGTCTAGTCGTGGAACTTTGCTTTGGTTATTTGCAAGATAAATAAATTTAATTATTATAGTTTGCTAACAACAATTGAACTACATCAATTTAATATGTTTTGTAATTGAGTTTATAATAATTTTTAAATTTAAAAATTTATAAAAAAGTTTATATAGATAAGCTAAGATAGCGCCGGAATTCAATAAATTTATGAAGTAAAAGTAAAAAAGTAAAACTTGAATTTTGTTTTTTGTTATTTTTGTTCTGAGTTGAATTTGAGTTTGATTATTTAGAAAAATAATAAGAATGGTAGGATGGATGGGTTGAATTTAATTTCAATTTTCTTTTTACTTAAATTGTAAGCACAATTTTTATTTAACTAAATGAATAATTTAAAAAGAAAAACAAAAACAAAGCAGTGCACAAAAGGACAAAAAAGGACATGACATGACATGAATGGCGAAACGACACCATATGTTGTGTTGTTTGTCAGCTTCAGTGCCCCATCATCAATGTTCTTCCAAAACTTACATTAAATTAAATATAGTATTTAATTAATTGTTAAAATAAAATTATTTATTATATTATATTTATTTATAAATATAATAATATTAAAAAATTATGTATTATTCTTAAAAATATAATATATCTTTTTTTTATAAATTCGAAAAATATATAGACAAATCACACCAAAATATCTACAACTAAAGGTCAAGGCATACCTTGGACCAAGAGAAAATCGTTAGATATAAACAAAAGCAATTGAATATAAATGCCCTCTGATTCAGCCCAACCTAAAATATATACAAAATAAAACACCAACCAGAATGCATTTGAAGGCAATGAAATGACTTGAGAAACAATACGACTCAAAGAAGACTATCAAGAGAATAACACCAGCTTTAGGAGCCAAAAAAAAAAACAGAGCAAAAAATCGAAAGGATTAATGAAAAATAGAGGACTGGTCAGCTGGGAGCTATCAGAAATGATGCATAGCACTACTCTGAAGAGATGGATGGAAGCGAATAGTGGCTAGACGAGCCCATACAACACACTAGATCTGACGCTCCAATTGTGACACAAACCTCTTTTGATTACTAGAGCATCTATTGTTGCGCTCTCTCCAAATAAAGTACACAAATGCATGAAGAGTCAGCCAGTTAGCCACTTTCCAAGGACCCTTTCCTCTTCATCTGGCCGTCGCCCAAAACACCCTAGTCTCTCAATGACGCCAAGGTCATCTAAATTTCTTTGATCTATGGAAGTGATGTAACACTTGGGAAAAAGGGTAATCGAAGAACAAGTGCTTGAGATTCTCTGCCTTTGCCTTACAAATGAAACATATGTTCAGAAAAGACAAGTACAAGTTAATACGATAAAGAGTAAATACTCTTTCTCGAACTGCCAATCAAAAAATGAACATATGGGCTAGAATACCATAGTGGAACCAAACCAGATGATGCCATGGAACGTAGGGTCGTTGCACCAGAAAAGCTTGATAAGAAAAACAAATAGAGAAAACACCATTCGAGGCAGGGAGCCAACAAAACTCATTGCGCCGCCCGATCCTAAGCTAGGTAGGCATATTGTCTCGAATAAGGTCTAAAGAGAGAAGTGACCCATCATAGGCTAGACTCATGAATAGTTTAAGATTATATCCGAGACTCTAACCAAACTAAAAATGCCTAATTGATAGGGCAATTGGCGAGAGAAATGATCTGTGAGTATTCCAAGAGAATGTCACTGATCATGCTATAGGAATACATTCTGACCATTCTTAATCTACCAATCAAAATAGGATCTAACCAAACACCAAAGGGAAAATAACTTCCTCTAGTACCAAGGGCACGCATACGGTATTGGAAGCAACTAGAAAATGTAATATATCTTAATTAGCATTGATGAACCTACCAAAAATCCATGCATTGCATGGTAGTAATCCCGTGGAGAAATTTGCATAGTTAAATAAATCAATAACTATGTATTAATTTTCTTCCATAGTCTTGAAAATATAAACTATTTTTCTTCCATTTTCAAGACTAATGCATGAATTTTTCAATGTTAATTAAGATTTAAAATATCAAAATTTCAAGACTAATGCATGGATTTTTCAATACTAATTAATATTTAAAATATCATATTTTCAAAACTATGGAAGAAAATAAATAAATAGTGAAAGAAAAATAAATCAAAATCCATATTTTTAAAGTTTTGTTATCATTGCATAAATTAAATTTCAAGATCAGAAATTAAAAATTTCAATCGAATTTTTAGTTAGCATTGGAAAACCCATGTTTTCTTACATTTAGGAGTTTTAATTTATATTTATATTTATAAGTCAAAATTTATATTTTTAAAGTTTTGTTCTCATTGTAGAAATTAAATTTCAATATCAAAAACTAAAAATTTCAAGAGAATTTTTAATTAGCATTGGAAAACCCATGCTTCCCCACATTTATAAGTTTTAATTTATATTATATTTATATTTTTTAATTAAATATATAATATAATAAATAGTTTTATTTTGATAATTAATTAATCACTACCTTTAATTTAATGCAAGGCTAATGTATGGGTTTTTCAATACTAATTAAGATTTAAGATATCACATTTTCAAGACTATGGAAGAAAATTGATGCATAGTGAAAGAAAAATAAGTTAAAATCCACATTTTTAAAGTTTTGTTATCACTGCATAAATTAAATTTCAAGATAAAAAATTAAAAATTTTAAAAGAATTTTTAATTAAAATTGAAAAACCCATACTTCCTCACGTTTAGGAGTTTTAATTTATATTTATATTTATAATTTATAAATAAATATATAATATAATAAATAATTTTACTTTAATAATTAATTAATCAATACCTTTAATTTAATACAAGACTAATGCATGAGTTTTATAATGCTAATTAAGATTTAAGATATCATATTTTCAAGACTAATGCATGGGTTTTTCAATACTAATTATGATTTAACATATCATATTTCAAAAGCATGGAAGAAAATTAATGCATTGTAAAAGAAAAATAAGTCAAAATTCATATTTTCAATATTTTGTTGTTATTGTAAAAATTAAAAATTTCAAGAGAATTTTTAATTAGCATTGGAAAAACCCATGCTTTCTTACGTTTAGAAGTTTTAATTTATATTTATAATTTATAAATAAATATATAATATAATAAATATTTTTTTAATAATTGATTAATCACTACCTTTAATTTAATATAAATATTTATTGATTTGTTGTTCTAATGTAATAGTTTTTGTGCATAAATAGGAAGTTCATGTCAAAAATTTTTATTTTATATAACGTTGTGCAATTTAATAAAAGTATTTTTAAAGTAACCTTCAAAATATGGATGAAAGAGTTGATTTTGTCAATTAAATCAATGCTAACAAAACACAATAGAGGTTGAAGATTCAAGTCATGAGACTTTAGGAGATTCCATACTTTGAAGATAAGTCAGAAACTTATAGTATTGTCATTGAGATAATTTTTATGGATGAACATATTTTTTTTTCCCTTATAAATTTATTGTTAATTATTTATATAGATTTTGCCACCAAATTTATAGGATAGAAGGATTTATGCAACAATCAAGCGTTAGTTGGTTCGGTTTTTCAAAACATTAATTTGTGAAGGACAATTATATTTTATGTCCAATTTTATATTTAGATACAATAATATGAAATACAAGATCATAAGTCATAAGTACAAGCTAAACTTAATGTTAAAAACTACTATTGTAGATACTATGGATGAAAATTTTTTAATATAGAATTTTATTTTTAGATCATTTGTTAATATTTTGAGTGCATTGAACTTGACAAAAATGAATTATTTGCAAAGTATAAAGTTGATTATATAATTATTTATACCCTTATAATTGATACTTTTTAATTTTATTAAAAATATAATTAAAGAGATTATTGGCAAAGACAATACTAAGTGTCAAGAATCTTGTAAAAGAACAAGTGAGAAAATGTGACAAATTATTATTTAACACATTGAATTATAGTACATTAAATTAAGGGTGTTCTTTATTAATATATTAAATATTAAATAATTAATTAAATTTTAATTTTAATAAAAGACTAAGTATTAAAAGAAAAATTATAATTATCAATTTTGTTAAAGTTATTTAAAATATTAAATTTAATTTTTTTTAAGTTTATAAATTTATTTTAATTTAAAAAGAAAAACAAAACCGTGCACAAAAGGACAAAAAAGGACAGGACATGACATGAATGGCGAAACGGCATGTCGTGTTGTTTGTCAGCTTCAGTGGCCATCATCAATATGCCTAATTCAATTATCACACGGAATTCCACTCTCACTCACTCAAAATAATAATAATGTAACTGTCGGTGGGATTGGACATAAGAGTGGGGAGAGAGAGTGAGTCATCTCTGTAAAGGGGAGGGGGATAAAAGAGACAAATTAAGAAATTTAAAATAAAAAGAATATTAGTAGTAGTAGTGGTGGTGGATTTCAAATCAAACTCTTTTAACTCTCAAATTTATATCGAAATCAAAGCTCCCGTCCCATTACACTAAAATTTATGTGAAAAATGGTCCAAACTATAGATCTATTTCATAGAAAAAAAAAAAAATTAGTATGTTGTAGTATTTTTGTGTATATATAATATAATTAAGTTATTTATTTTACTATATTATTTTTATTATGCTGAAACATTATTAAAATAAATGTGTGGTTAAATATAATATTAAAAATATTTATAATATATGAGATATAATTATAAAATTATTTAAATATCATATGTTGATTATTTGGGGGTGGGGGTGGGGGTGGGGGTGGGGTGGTTCACTCCGGGGCTTAATTGGAAAATTGGGGAGGGGGTGATGGTGGTGGGGTGGGTGCATTTGGGAAAGAGGTTGGGCAAGTGAGTGGGGGAATATGAGTCGTTCTACAGAGCCCGACAAACTTATCGAGCGATTTATAGAAAGAGGGCAAAAAGACGATTTTACTCCCGCCCACTTTATAAATTTGCAAAACAGGCCACTGCCCCCTATTCTGTGAGTCTCCCCTATCATGGTCGCCACCTTGCCTCACTGTCGTCATCTCGCCTCGCCTCCGTCACCTTTCTGCCATCGCCGCCCGCCTTGCCGACAGTCGATGCAGCGACTATCGGCGAGGGCGAGGCGGCGATGGTAGAGAGGCGACGGTGGCGAGGCGAGGCGGTGGCCATGGCAGGGAAGACGCACAGAGCAGGGACCCATCTCTGTTATTTATCTCCCAAAGCATTATGCTATTGTGTCACATGCATATTAAATGGCAAATGTTCGGGGCTTTGCCGGGCAGTATCTCTTAATATATATTACACTGCATATTGTATATAATGTTTATATTATCTTATCTGGGGTATGCCTATAGAATATAATATGTTATATGTATGTTCGTGGCATGGAATGCGGCGTGTACCTTAAAGAAACAATGGTCAAGTAAGTATTGCCTCCAGGCACTTCTCACCAAGCACGAGGCTATGCCCGGGTAGGTCCCTTAGGGGTCGAGACCTTGCTTCGACAGCCCACTGTGAGGCCCACCTTCTCCTGGAGAATCTCTTAGGTTGTCTGCCTCTCCGGGAGGGATTCCTCTTAAGCCCCTCAGCATGCTACTAATGTGCAGGTCCATCCCCGACTCCCTGCAACAGTACTGAGATTAACCCTCTCTCGTCGGGAAGGTATCATTGTTCTATAATTACATGTGTTTACTTATCTATTGTACTATTCTCTTATGGGTACTGACTTAAGCATCAGAGGGCATACGCATGTGAGGAATCCCCACGTGCCTTCTAACTTGTGCCTGTGGGTGCAGTTATGTCCCGAGCACTCAGGAGATCAGTCCCGAGCAATGCCTGAGGCGCTTTCAAAGGTCTGTCTACGACCCCGGTCAATACATCGATGACCAAAGCTACTTGACGCCTATCTCCACCAGTAGACTCCTGTTAGCTGTCAACCTCGCTCTGCCTCGACTCCAGCTTTTCCTCTCTATAAATTCAAAATAGAGAAATGGTTAATATGGAGTTTGAAATTCAAAAAATGTTTAGACTTTCTCAAATAATAAAAAAACATGCCTTATTTTTAATTCAAAATAAATTTACTTTTTACATGAGTAAGAAAAAATATTTATATTATAAAAATATTTTTATTAATCATCAAAATTTAATTAATATGAGAAGGTTGGCTCAACAAATGTGACAACACTAGTGCCATTATTCTTTCTAAAAATCCAATATTACATTCTAGAACAAAACATATGGAAGTTAGACATCATTTTCTTAGGGACCATGTCCAAAATCAAGAATAACCCTTAAATTTGTCCCAACCGATTTGCAATTAGCGGATATTTTTACAAAACCCCATCTGGATGAAAGATTTAATTATATTCGAAGGGAATTAGGGATAATAAACCCTTTTAGATAGTTTAGATAATTTAATTTTGCTTAAAGATTATGAACTTTTCAAATCTAGCTTCAGATATATAGAAAAGTTGACTTCTGGCATTAAAGAGTTGACTTCTTGAAAGTTGACTTCAATTCATCAAAAGTCAACTTCCTCTGGTCATTTTAGTGCCAACTCAAACAATTATCAACCTTCTTTCGTTCGTTTCTTTTAAAACCCTCAAAACCCTCACTCGACCTTCTTCCATCATTCCCGAACCCATCTCTCTTCCTCTCACCCTTATATTCTCTCCCAAATGCAAGCTCACATCGTCGCCTCCCTCCTTCAAATCTCCTCTCTTTGCCTCATCGGTTGTCCACCTTCTCGCCGATAAGTTTTAACGTTTTTTTCTTTTTCTTCTTTCTCTTGAACCCAAAGACCTAATTTATATTCATTGTTTTTCCACCCGCTCGCGAGTCATCTCTAATATTTGCTCGAGCATTCTTCGGTAAGTTCTCTGATTTTTTTCTTTTTGGTTCTAATTTTATGTCCGATTCTTGGATAAACCATTAGGGTTTTATAGTAAATATCAAATAATTTTATGATTGTGTGATTGTTTTCTGTTTGATTATCTGTTGTTTGTTGTGTATTTTTTTTTTCCCTTTCCTTCTTCTTCATTACATTAACCCTCTTTTCTGTTGATTTCAAATAGCAAAAGTCGACTTTTCATCTACAAGAGTCGACTTTCGTTTTCCTTAAAAGTCAATTTTTTAGATTTAAAATAATAATAATAATAATTTTTGCTCCAACCAACATGTCCTCGTCTTGCAAACGCTCCCATCCATCTACTTCTTCTCAACCCTTTCCATCTCCACCACTATCTTTACAACCCATTTATTTTCCTAACTTCGATTTAGAACAACATTTTCACAAATGCACTCTTTTACATGGTAAAAATATCTACCATGACTACTTTGATGCCTGACGTCTAAATTTCTACAACTGTTTTTTCATAGATCGCCCTTGGGGGATTTTGCTTACCTTGCGATGCCCCGTTTATCCATTTCTTGTACTCACCTTTTATAGCAATCTTAATGATCTATCCAAAACCTTTGTTAAGGGAGTTGACATTTCGGTTACCACTGAGTTTCTTTCTTTTACTCTTGGTACTCCTCTTACACGTGACAAGTCTGACCTACCCTATGTCAAGGTTCCTTGGTATTCCTCCCAATATGGCATTAATAATGAAGGTATAGTCAATTCAATGCACTACAAATGGATCCACAATGCCTGGGTTTATCAGCTACCCCAGCTCGCCCTCATTCCACCACTCCTAGTACTGCACCCACTGAGATCGATCCTCCTTGCACTCCTGTGCATCATTCCCCACCTTCTGATATGGCTGGTCCATCATCTGCTCCCTTCCCACCTTCTTTATCTACCCCATTTCCGCAAGATTATTTAGACCAGCTCGCAACTAATTATGCCGCTCTACACGATGAACTTCAGGATGTTCGAAGTTCTTTATCGCTCTTCAGAGCTTGATGACCGATATGTTACGTGATATCTTCCGAGTCATTGATAGTCATCTTCCTCATCAACCAGACCAACCCGACGACACTCTGGCATGGGTTTCTTCACCACCTAGGGATGTCTAGGTTTTCTTTTGTATTTAGAACAACACTCATACTATTTTTGTATGCTATGATGCTTATCATATTAGTTTTTATTTTTTGCTATCTCTACTTTATGTTTAATTATGATGTATATTCAAGAATTTATTTTGTTCATCATTATCTTCTTCATTCTATTATTATGCTTGGATTTTTCTCTCATGGTTTGTCATAAATCTACTCAGGGTGCTAACGGAATAATCTAGGTTTGGTCTAGTACACACCATAAGGTACATGATAGATCCTGTTGCATTTGAATATGGAATTTTACTCATATATTCCTCTTCTTCTTTGATAGCATGGGATTGGTCTTTAGAGAAAATGAAACGGCTTGCAAGTAGTAATGAAACAGGTTTGCAATCATGCATACCAAATATTTTCAAAATCTTTAACACATAAGATGATTGATGTAAAAACAATAATGAATTTGATCTATCTCTTTCAATTTTCATGCCTAAGATTCTTCTAACAATTCTTAGGTCTTTCATATCAAATTCCTTACTTAAGGTAATTTTTATGTCATTAATCATCTTTACGTTAGGGCCAATCAGGAGCATGTCATCAACATATAATAAGAGAAACACATAGCCTTTATTATGATATTGAAAATATAAGTAATGATCCAATTCCCTTCTTTTGAAGCCAATTGAATGCATAAAAGAATCAAAACGTTTGTACCATTGTCTGGGATATTGTTTCAAACCATACAAAGATTTTTTCAAGAAGCACACAGAATCAGGTTTCTTTTTATCTTTAAAACCTTTAGGTTGAGACATATAAATCTTTTCATTTAGATCACCATGCAAAATAGTAGTTTTTACATCAAGTTGTTCAAGTTCCTAGTCAAAGTATGCAACTAATGCAAGCATGACATGAATGGTAGTATACTAAACATCAAGTGAAAAGATTTCATTATAGTCAACTCCTTTTTGTATAAACCCCTTGGCTACTAGTCTAATCTTAAATCTCACAGGTTCACTTTTATTAGTACCCTTCTTAACCTCATAAATCCAATCACAACCTACAATGGTCTTGTCTTTAGGGTTAGGTACTAACTCCCAAGTCTAATTTTTACAGAGGGAACTCATCTCATCTTTCATTGCTTTTACCCACTCCTTACAGTATTCACTTCTAATGGCCTCCTCATATGTTTGGCTCATTGTTAACTAGTTCTTGATAACTAGCATGGGCTAGGTTAAAATCTGATTCTAACCTTTGAGGCAATCTATGAGATCTCCTTTCTCTATCTCGAGCTAACTTATAATCAGTTAATGATGGTTGATCAATGGGGTGTTCTTCTACTACTGTCTCACTTTCCTCATCTGATACCATCTGACTTTGATTCTCCACCTAGCTCGAGGTCGTGGGAATGAGGATATTTGTTCTACTAGACTTTTCTTGAGAATTTTCATTCTCAATTTTTGATTTTAAACAGGGCATCTCAAACTCATTAAAGGTGTCATCCCTACTCACAATGATTCTCACTCTATTTTGGATTCTATCCCAAAGTCTATACCCTTTGACTCCCTCTAGGTATCCCATAAAAACACATTTCCTACCTTTGGGTTCTAATTTGTCCTAATTCTGGTGAGAAAAGGAAACACAATCAAAAGTTCTAAGATTTGAGTAGTCGGTGCATTTTTCATATGGAGTGTCACCATTTAAGGCAGCTAATGGGGTTATATTAATTAGGTAACAAACAGTCATGACTACTTTGCCCCAAAAGGACTTCGGCATACCAAAACTGATCATCATACATCCAACCTTGTCCAAAAGAGTCCTATTCATTCGTTTTATCACGCCATTCTATTGAGGGGTGTAAGGAACAATCTTGTGTCTAGTGATCCCACATTCCTTACATAAATTATCAAAATCAACATTGCAAAATTCTAGATCGTTATCAATTCTAAGATATTTTATCTTCTTACCTATTTGGTTCTCCACTTGAGTTTTTCAAATTTTAAAATTCTTAAAGGTTTCTAATTTGTCTTTTAAGAGAAAAAATTTAAAATTTCTTAGAGAAATCATCTATGATGGACAAGAAATATCTATTTCCACCAGATGTGGGATTTGAAGCAGATCCCCATAGGTCTGAGTGAATATACTCAAGGACTTTTGTGGCCTTTTTCACACTAGATGAGAATGAAAACTTGTGATGCTTTCCAAGCACACAATGGTCACAGAAAAGAATATCAGACATACAGTTTTTATCAAAGACTCCCTTATCATTCAAAAACATAATCTCTTTAACACTCACATGAGCTAATCTATTGTGTCATTTATGTGTGTCATCAGTGTTGATTGAGGCAATGTGGGAGCCTGAGCCACCCATTATCTTCACAGTTGAGATATAAATACCATTTCTTCTAACCCCCTTACAAACCACTATTGCTCCTTTAATTATTTTCAATATTGTATTTTTAATTTTTCTCTTAAATCCATTCTTTTCTAACTCACCCACTAAAATTAGATTCCTGACCATTTCAGGGATATACCTGACATCTCTCAACTTTAAGACATATTCTGTGTCTAACTTAATGGTGATGTCTCCAATCCCAATGACCTTATATGTAATATTATTGCAAACTATAACATGACCACCTTTTGATTCATGCATGTTTTCAAACCAATGTATTTGAGATGAAACATGAAATGATGCACCTGAGTCAATAATCCATTCTTGCACACGTGACCTAAATGTAATTTTAGTATAGTTAGAATCTAGGAGCATATATACCTCACTAGGGTCATAAGAGGTCACTACATAGGCCTTTTCTTTTCTTTCACTTTTTCCTTTTGCTTGCCTTTCTTAGCATAACAATCCTTAATGAAGTGTCCGATTTTTCCACAATCGTAACACTTCCTACCCTTTCCTCAGGCTTTGGATTTAGACCTACTTCTCTCTTTCTTCTTACCACCTCATTCTTAACTCCTAGATTGAGATCTACCCCTCATCATGTGGACTCACCATGCCTTCTCTCGCTTCTTAATTCAATTTCCTTACTTTTAAGGGAATTTATGACAATCTCAGGTGTTAAAGTGTCTCTACCATACTTAATGACATTTTTTTATCTCCTTATAGGCATTAAGAATTGCATTTAAAAGAAGTATGGCCTTATATTCCTCAGTCACTTTTTCACCACAATTTGTGATATCTTAAACAAGTTTGTTAAAAATATCTAGATTGTCATCTAGATTCTTAGAGGGGTCAACTTAAAAATTGAAAAAAAATTCAACTAAGAAAGGCTTATTTGGAGTAGATTTATTAACATATAAATCCTCTAATTTTTTTTAAAGTTCTTAAGTGGTATCAAGTTTACCAACTTTCCTTAAAATTAAGTCAGAGAGGTGCAAAATTATTGAAGTGTGTGCAAGTTCATTAGCTTCTATATTTTGTTTTGCAATGTTAGTTGCAGGAAACTTGCCATCAATGGCTTTTGAAACTTTTTGTTGAACAAGAATACCTTTCATCTTTTACTGCCATATAGAAAAATCACCCTTCCCCTTGAAAACCCCCATTTCAAAATGATGTGCAGTCATGTTCATAGAGAAAATGCACAACACAAATATGCAAGTAAGGATATAAGAAATACACAGTTTCACCTAAAGTCCTAAGTAGAAAATATATAAACTGAATTCAAGTAGGGACAAATATTCTAGCAATAGCAACAAGAGAAAAATGTCATAGATTTGCTAACCAGTATTTAAAAGAGCACTTAGCAGTTAAATAGTTGTAAGTAAATCACATAAAAATATTCAAATCAAAACACTGTTACCGTCATGAAGATCATAAACAAATTCCGATACTAAAGAGAGGATTGGATTGAAAACAAAACGAAGCAGTTGTCGGTCACCACATTCCATTGCATAGGCTATCACCTATAACCCACGCACCATTGCCGACTGACAAGTCTGATGACACACATCGGTCAAAACGAGAGCCCAAGCCCATTCAATCCTGGATATGGGGTATGTTCACCCAAAGCCAAAGCTTGCACAAAGAATCGGAAGTAAATACAGTCAGTTGCAAAGCAAGAACAACCGCCAAATCGGATCGAAAACTCAAGGATTTTTCCAATCTGGTTTCAATTTTACACAACCTAGAAGCCTAATAAGGCTTTGATACCATTTTTGAGTGGAAATACCTATAAAACCAAGGTTAGTGCAAAGGATTAAACAAACCAGAATATCGAAAATACATAAAGTAATCGAAGAACTCCCTTAGGCAACGAATGACAGTCATGAAGACTATAAATCAAGGCTTAGATCTAGGTTTACAACACCACTTAGGTAACACCAAGAATAGGACCACTAAGCTACCAAAGAGCCCAACTTGAAATTTGTCTACTCGCCTCAACAAGAACCGAAACCTCTACACAAAATAGAGTCCACATAGGAACAAAGAATCATGAAGATAAATGGGTCGAAGAAGACCTTACCAATCTTCTAGCATACTAAAAGAGAAGCCAAGAATCAGTTAAATAGGCAAAGGAAGAGACTTCTTGGATTGGCCAAATCGTCAAAAGAGATCTAAGAAATGTGGCACAAAGTAGTAAGACATCGGCGCACACAATCGCAAGAGAGGCAAAACATATGGTGTTGCCGACAACAAGAAATGGACATGGGGAGATCGGCGTCGACAAAAGAAGAAAGAGTGAGTATAAAAGTATCCCAAAAGACCATTTATATATGTGGATACACTGCAAGAAAAGTAGTTTTTAGTGGCCACTTTTAGTGATGGCCAAAAGATATTTGTCACAAATACAACTATTAGTGGCGATCATAAACTTTATCACTAAAAAAGCATGTTTAGTGGCGATCATAAACTGTTTGTCACTAAAAAAGCATGTTCAGTGGCGGCCAAACAAATTAGCCACTAAAGAGCTCATTATTTGTGACGGCCACGACTTGTGGCCACTAAAAGTGCATTATTGTGACAGTCGGTTGTGAGGGGCGGAATTAATAGTCGCTAAAAGAAGATTATTTGTGACGGCCACTAAAAGTGGATTATTTGTGATGACTATGTGTGGTGGCCACTAAAAGTTGATTATTTGTGACGGACATGTGTGGCGGCCACTAAAAGTGGATTATTTCTAACAAAAATAAGATTATTTGTGAGGGTTGGCATAGGCGGCCACCAAAAGTACATTATTAGTGATGGTCACGGATGGTGGCCACTAAAGGGAGTATTTGTGACAGCCTAACATGGCGGCCACTAAAAGTTTGGGGATGCCGAACACACTCTAACAAACTTATTTGTGACGGTCGGTGAAGGCCGCCACTAAAGGTTCATTATTTGTGACGGCCAAAATTGGCGGTCATTAAAAATATATTATTTCTAACAAAAACAAGATTATTTGTGAGGGTCGGTATGGGCGGACACTAAAGGTGGAATATTTGTGACAGCCGAACATGGCGGCCACTAAAAGCTTGGGATGTGTAGCCCACTCAACAAGCTTATTTGTGACGGCCGCCAAAGAAAGCCACTAAAGGTTTATTATTTGTGACGGCCAGAATTGGCGGTCACTAAAAGTATATTATCTGTGATGACTAGAAGTGGCCGCCACTAAAAGTTTCGAAAAGAGGTTTGAGTCATTATGCTTATTTGTGAGGGACGAGGCTTGTGGCCACTAAAAAATGACTATTTGTGATGGCATAATGTGGTAGCCACTAAAAGTGAATTATTTATAATAACCGAACATGGCGGTCACTAAAAGCTTTTGGCATAATATACTTGGTTTGACAGTCATTAAAAGTAAATTATTAATATAAAAAGTATAATAATATAAAATATAATTAATGAAAAAATATTTTCATTTTTAATAACATTCTTCAATTATGTTTTTATTTTTTAATAACATTCTTCTTTTGATATTCTTAAAAAGTATATTTTTATTTTAATATACTTTTATAATTAATTATTAATAATATACTTATTCTGAAAAAGTATATTTTTATATTCTAAAAATATAAAATATAATTAATAATTAAAAACAAAGTATGTTTTTATTTCATTCTTCTTTCAATATTCTTAAAAAGTATATTTTTTACTACTAAAAAATTTACAAAAAAATAAAAAAGATATTTTGTTTATTTTTCTTTTTCTTTAAAATATAAACAAAAGTTAAAAAATAACTTTTAAATTTTAAAATTATTTATAAAACTTTAAAAATAAACAAAAATATCTTTTTATTACCCTCATCTCTTTTGCCTCCATTTCCCTCCATCTCCATCTTCCTCTCTGTCTCCTTCTCTCCCGCCTCATTTATTCCCCATCGCCTCTGCCTCCTTCGCTGCAGCATCTTGACTCCATCTCCTTCTTCGTCTCCGTCACAACCTCCTTGTTGCCTCAACGCTGTCATTGCTTCTGCCGCATTTGCTACCTCAATGCCACCATCGCATCCGTTACCTCAATGCCGTCTCGCATCTACTGCCTCAACACCATCGCCGTCTCCATTGCAGCCTCCAGCTCCAGCAGGTCTATCTCTAATTTTGTTAAGTATTCTTCCTCTCTTCTCTATGTCTCTCCCCTTCTTCTTCTCTCCCCTATTAATGCAGAAGCATCACGGAATTTCTTTAATTATTTAGCTTAAGCATCTTTCGTTTCTATATTGTTTTGTTTTAATTTCTGGTCTGTTATTGTGTTTCATTTATTTTTTACAAGAGGTCGTGTGATTAGCATGTGACATTTGATGAGTTTGGATGGCTGAGACCCGAGAGTAAATGGTTTTATTTAGAAATTACTAACTGGGATTTTATCTGGTTCAACGCTAATAAATCTTTAAGAACTAGTTATCAGCAGCTATCTTATTCAATTTTATAAATTAGAGGCTGTATGAGCCCTGAACTCCCTTATTTTCGTTCCAGCTTTAATTTTACTAGATGTTTTTTCTAGTGGTTTGCTGTTATTCCCTTCTACTTCCACACTGGATTGTCCATACTTTCAGCACTTTGATGCTTCATTAGTTTGGTGTCAAAGCCAAAGATCCTATGTCAATATTCTTCTCAATGGTAAATATTGGCAAAATGTCCTGGTCAATTTTTTTTCACATGGTGAGATTGATCCAGTCAATGGTTTATTAGTTTGGTTTCAGAGCCAAAGATCATATGTCAAGATTCTTAGCAAAGTTGAAAATTGGTAGAATGTCTAGGCCAGTATTATTAACAAGGCAACATTGACCCCACCAAAATGGTTGAGACCAATAAGTTAGCAAATAAATTTATTCTTTTTTAGTTATTACGAGTCTTTGATTTATCTTATACTATTTTGATTTTGTTAGGACTTTTAATAGATCATAAGATAGAATTTAAATGATATTACATTACCATATGCAGTAGGATTAGTTTTAAAATAGCTGTAGGTGTTTTAGGAGCTCTATGGATGGCATTTCCTATAAAGAAACAAGTCTTTTTCCTTCAAACTATTGCCCTCACATGCTCCCATATTCGATTAGTTTCTTTTTCAATTAAGCTTCATGGCATCTAATGGAATATTTGTTTGTACAATTAGTACAATAATGCTACCTGCTGCTATTGTCTTATGCTTGTCTTCCCTTCTATTAAGACATCTTAAGAAACTAAGGGACAACTATTTATAAATATGACCTTTCTTTGGTCTGTTTTTGAAAGCAGAAAACCTCATACACTTGAAAAGGGAGAATGAGTGGCTTTATGAAAAATGGGGGGAAAAGATAAATGAATCTGTATTGGTATTGGTGGGACTGTGGGAGTGGGGAGGATAAGGAATAATGCTTAATTAATTAATTATAATGCTTCATATGCAGCTAGGCAGATTTTTGCCAGAGCCTATTGAGGACAATCTGAGACTATTAATTAATTATAAAGGCATTTATTGTGTAAACAAATGAATAAATAACTATTTCTTTCATTTTTATGTGTGTTGCACATGCATTCGTATGTAATTTTATTATAACATATCCCTACTGTGTCCCAACTTATCATTTTAATAATTGCTGTCCTGATGCTTTACATTGTGTCATTTCTGTTCCAAATGTCTGTTGATACTACTTTGAATCAGATTGAAGGGGGGAATGCTGTTATTTTTTTTGTTTGATAAATAGATAGAAGGTGAATCTCTATTATGCAGCTGAAATAATTAATTGAAGAGAATGATGTGCTTAAATAACATGCATATCATTTATATATTATGATCGCAGATAGCCTAGAAAACAATTAATTGAAGAGAATGTTGTGCTTAAAGAACGTGCATGTCATTTATATATTATGATTGCGGATAGCCTGGAAAATAATTAATTGAAGAGAATGACATTAGTGGCGGAGGACTATGGTTGTCATTTAAAAAAATTTTGTGACCGTCACATCCGGCCGCCATTAAATGGTATTTTTAGTGGCGGCCAACCAATAATCGCCACTAATACTATTTGTGACATACTTTTTAGTGACAGCTTGTGACGACCAATTTGGTGGCCACTAAAACTTTTAGTGATGAGTTTTTATACTTTTAGTGACGGTCTTGGCCTCTACTAAAAATCTTATTTCTTGTAGTGATAGCTAGAGTAAACAAGAAGGTGGGCTTGGACTCTCCATCAATTGAGCAAATGGGCTTAGGCCCATTTCTCCTCCAAAGTGATGGTTAATGGGCTTATGGCCCAACTTCTATTTTGGGTTGCCAATAAGAGGTGTTGGACCTGATTTTACTTCAATCACGAGCCAAACCCTATGAAGTTTAGATCTACTTGAAAAAATTGTCATCGCCTTGGGCTTTATTAGGAAACACAAAACCCAATAATGGTGAACGTTGATGGCAATGGTAATGACAACGAAGTCTGGGTAGCTAGGAGGTGAACGACAACGACTACAATGGCAGTGAACGATAGCTAGAATAAGGGTTTGCTACCGCGAGTGATAACCAGGAGTGAGAAAGAGAGAAAGGGTAGGGAGAAGGAGAAAGAGTTTTATGGGGATTGGGGGTAATAACACGTGGCAGGTTCTGATTGACAGTTAATGCACAATCAACCCACATAAATGCCACATGTGTTTTTCGTTTGACGCATGTGCATAATCATTAACCCAAACTAACATTGAGCTAACAAGCGGGGGATGAGAAATGATTTAAAAAAAATTATGTAATGAGTAACATTTTAAATTTAGTTATCAAATAAAAACTGAATGCAAAGTTCACCTAGAATTGATATAATTCACTCTTAGTTTTTAACACTGAATCAATGGTTTTTTAAAAATAGAATGAGCAAAGTATAACACCAAAGTATTGAGAGTAATTTAGTACACATTGTTGGACCTGTTTGTATACTTATAAAGCCAACAACCAATGAATCAAAGAACCGAGAACAAGAAAATAACCACATAACAGAAACTTAACGCTAAACACATTCACAAGAAGAGACAACAGTTTATGTGTTCGGATGTATAAATGAATCCTACTCACACCAGTGGTTTCGCCTCTAGTCAATCCACTAGAAAATTAGATTACAGTACAAAGATTTACAGTATACACAAAAAATAGCAAGAATGAAAACAAGATATACTGTTGTTGCTAAATTACAACAATTAAAATTTGTGATATGGGGTCCACTTGAGCTTGTTATCGGGTGAGGTTAGGTTGCCGTAAGAGAAGTTGCCTCAAGGAGTTCGTCATTAGGATGCTCGCCGCAAGGATGTCGCCATGAGGTTCTGCCACAAGGCTTTGCCACTAGCTCTCGCGCCACAAGGCTTTTCCACTAGCTCTTGCCACAAGGTTTCGCCACAAGGCTTCACCACTAGCTCCCTCCATAAGGCTTCGCCACTAGCTCCCGCGCCACAAGGCTTCGCCACTAGCTTTTGCCACAAGGTTTTTCCATTAGCTTCGTCGTAAGGATTTGACTTTATCGCTAGCTTCACTATAAGGATTTCGCTTTGCCGTTAGTTTCGCCTCAAGGATTTGGCTTTGCCGTAAGGATTTGACCCTGTTGATGCTCAGAAAATGGGTTAGAAGGCCCGCGAGAATCTTCCCCCGTGAAGATCCTCCGATGCCAAAGTCAGACTCGAATCTCAATGTCTATCCACGAAAACAATAAAGATGCATTCAAAATGTCTAAATTTTATCGAAGTTCAAAGTCCTGTTCACTGTCTTCTAGCTGGGTATTTATACAGCGTAATTTCAAGGGTACCTGGTGCTGACACGTGCCTCTGTTGGATGGAGCTCTTGATTTTCCCGGAAGGCGCACATTGCCACAAGTTGCTGCGAAGGCTTTGGGGTTTGAGCAGTGCACCGCGAGCCGCAAGCTCGCGGTAAACTATATTGCTCGGCTCGCGGTAAACCATATTACTGCGAGCCCCCGCCATTGGGGGGCAAGCTCATAGCACAACTTATGGTCGCGAGCCCCGCTTGTGGGGGCTTGCGGCAGTGTGCTGCGAGCTTGCGACACATCCATTTTCGCGAGCCCACCTGTTGGGGCTTGCGACAGTGTGCCACGAGCTTGTGGCACATCCATTGCAGCGAGCCCACCCTTGTTGGGGCTTGCGGTAGTGTGTCGCAAGCTTGCGGCTCACTGCCGCAAGTTTTGCCTAAAAGCTTTTAATTTCTTCCCCCAATTTCTTTGGCACGACAATTGCCCCCTACCTTTTTATTTTGTCCATAGGCAAAATGGAAGAGTAAAAAATTTAATAAAATAGGAGCACACAGCCTCTAGCTTGGTCTTTACTCTTAGGACAATTTTTCTTCCCGCCTGCTGGTCTTAAGGCACTTCTATAAATACCTCTTACTGTAGGGATTTTACTGTGCCTTTACCCCGAATATTTTCTTTTCATGCTGTGAGCTTTTCGTTGTCGACATTCATTAAAGCTTTTACTATGAGGCTTTCTTAGGACTTACCGCGAGGCTTCCTTGTGCTTGTACTTGGCCGCGAGCCTCCATGTTGTTGCCACAAGGTCTTAAGTTGTTGCTACGAGCCTGCAAGGTATTGCCGCAAAGCTTCAAGTTGTTGCCGCAAGGCTTCCTTGTGCTTGCCCTTAGCCTTGAGCTTTCATGCTCTTACCGTGAGAATCCAATCGCTTGCCGCGAGCTTCCAAGTAGTTGTCGCGTGGTCTCAAGTTCTTGCCTTGAGGCTGCAAGCTATTGCCGCGAGCTTCTCTGCACTTTGCCTCGAGCTTCTATGAACCTTGCCACGAGCTTCCAAGTAGTTATCGCGAGGTCACAAGTTCTTACCGAGAGGGTTCCTGGCTTTGCCGCGAGGCCTTCCAATTGCCGTGAGGCCTTCCACCTTTAAATTCACGAGTTACCCCTAAGCTCTGTACTTGCCGTAATCCCTCCAAAAGCCCGCCATTAGCTTTTGCCACCAGCCTTTTGCCACTAGCCTTTGTGGCCGCTAGCTTCGCCATAAGTTTTTCCCGTGAACCATGTTGCCACTAGCTTCCTCATTTCCTATTTCCTTTCTTTAAGTCCCTTAGGGTTCTTTTTTCAAGTCTTTGTCTTCCAAAGATCATGGCATCTAGGAGTGTATACCTTCGTACCCAAGATCTTGAGGGACACCCCTGCCAATTTCTTATGGGCAAGCGTTCCTCTTTGACAGCTAACGATCTTGCCTTATTAGTGAGCAACTACCGCATTCCCATCTCCTATTGTGCTAGGTTGCTTGAACCGGGCGAATCTTGTGCTGCTACCATTACAAAGGGATGCATGGCAGTTCACGAAATAAGTTTTTATTTAGGATTTCACCTTCCGCTCCACCCCTTCGGTGTAGAGCTTTTTTGTCGAAGATTTCTAGCTCCAGCTTAGCTACATCCCAATGGCTAGGCCTAATTGGTAGTTTTTTTGTCTTATGTCACGAGAGGGAGGTGTCTCCCACTGTCGATCTTCTTCTTTCCTTTTACCATTTCTGACTAGGGCAGTCTCGTTATCATTTGTATACACTTTATATGGAGGGTGCGCTTTATATGGAGGGTGTTGAGGATCGCTTGTTTGAGGGCGTTCCGCCCAAGGCTCACTACTTCGACACTCGTTGGTTCATAGTAGATCCTCTACCGAGTACATGGTATGCCCCTCGAGGTTGGTGTTTTGATGATCGAGTAGCTAAGCTGATTCTTAATTTATATGTCCCTGAACTTCGGGAGCGATACAACGATAAACATCATCAACTCTTGCGTGGAGGTCCAGTGAGCCTCCTGGACCTTCTCTCTGAGGACTGGTTGAGGAGGGCTGGCTGGGTACTCCACGCGAGAGAATCATCGAGGCGTGCAGCCCCTTCGATGTTTCCCCTACGGCCCCCTGTTCCTCCGACAACCGATGTCCAAGTAAAAGGAAGGGCCGTCACTCTCCAGGAGCGGTCTCTTCCTGAGGGTTTGGATCTTTCTGATTGCCCTTCTTCCTATCTTTTTCTAGGCGCCTAGGCCTTTCTTTCCCTCTCGCGTTTTTTCCTTCTATATTTATTTATCTTTGCTGATCTTAATTCATAAATCTTTCTACTTCTTGGTAGGTATGAGGCGAGCAATGCAAGCTTCTCGCTAGAGGGCGATCGAGGGCGTGACGCTTGACGAGCCTTCTCAACCTACGTCCTCCCCCCTGAAGGTATTGCTGCTATCCCAGAAACTTATGCTGTTGAGAGGATAGGGGAAACTGGTAAGGTGCGACGTCGTCACAAAAGTAGTCGGCGTTAGCAGAGGGAGATAGGTCCACCCATTTCCCAACCGATCGTCGCCCTTACTCCTATGGAACCTCCTGAGGGCACCCCATTAGATCCTTCCCTGGTTGCATATCCCCTTGAGCCTGGTAAACTCCCCTACAAAGGGTACAACTCGATTGACATGAGCGGGGCTCCTGATGGCGCGGGGTACATTGGTCATTACAATGCAACTCTGGTGGTCCCTGGTGGACAAGAGATCGAGATTACCTCTTGCCTTGACCAAGAGGTCATCAATGCAGCCCATGCTACTGGTCGTGGGCAATTTCGCAGAGGGGTAGTTAACCCACAGCGTTTTGAGTGTCAGGTCCTACACAATGAGGAGAGGTTACGTCTCTAAGGTTTAGAGCCTAGATTTGCCGAGCTCCCTCCACCAACTGAAGGCACCCTAGATCTTAAAAAGGGTTGATGGGCACAAGGCGAGGAATTTACAATGCGCCAAGGGGTTTTGGATACAGATTCCATAAACATGCGTGGGGTTGGGGCACGCTTGTTGTATTCCACCATTCTTTCTCGAGACGAGGACCGCTATTTTCGAAACCCCCCTGATGACATGGATGATTTCGAGCACCACCTGGCCATTGTAAGCCTCTTTTTTTTTTTTGGTCCTTTTAAGGTTGCTTGTTTAAATTTTCTTATGGCAGGGTGCTTAGGGTGCCATGGTGACAAACGCGATGAGTTGGGAGTGCATTGCTCGTGCTGAGGCAGAGATTGCTTAGTGGATGAACAAGTCTTGGCAATGGAGTGAGGAAAAGCAAATACCGAACATGAATATCTAACACTTGGAGTCCGATGATTCAAGCCTTCACATGCAAGTCGAAGGCCTCCAAACCCAACTTTAGGGTTTTACTATGAGGTGCCAATCAGTAAAATCAGAGGCTCAAAAATGGAAGGAGAAATCCGTGGAGTAAGACTAAGCGTATGAAGAGATGGCGTCTTTATTTTCTATTGCTCAGGAGGAGATTGTTTAACTTCGGAGGTCCCTCGCCAACTCCGAGGATCAAGTGGCACAGGCTCGTCAGGAGAAATCCAATCTTGGTGAAACAGGCATCGAGAGATCAATGAGGCCGCGTGAGAGGCGGTGAAAGAGTATTAGCTTTCTAATGATTGCTTTTAACGAAAGGAAGCCTACACTAGTTGCTTCTCCAAGCTAGGCCTTTACCTTGGCCGCAGCCTCCTGGAGTCCAAGCGTCCTGGGGAGTTATTTCCTGAAATGGTGTTTACGGAAACAGCTTCACTTGATCCTCCTGATTGGCGGAAGTACGAGCCCGACTTCTGTGACCCTAATGAATATATAAAGGCAGCCTTGGCAGATGACTTGACCAACCTGTCTGGACTATAGAGTCCTTCTGTACCAGATTCAGACGATACTTCCAAGATTATAGAGGCCCTGCAAACGATTAGGCATGGGTTGGATGAACCTGATGGTGCCCCCTTGAGTCCACTTCCCCCAGAGCTAGAGTACCTTCATTCTCGCAGAGGTGATTAGGCCATGTGCTTTTATTTTACTGAATCCCTATTTTGGTTATGTAAAATGATAGCCCATTTTTTTATGGATGTCGGGCTTTCGAGCCATTATTCCTATGTATGAAAGTTTAGACATGCTTGTTTGTCACGATTACGCATGTTCTGTTATCGCTTATTATATATATATATATTTTCTTTCAATATCTTTTGCATATGTTTGCTTGCTTGTCATAGCGCTTTGAGTTTAAATTTTTCTTTGACTATTCCTGTGTTGGGACGTGTCCTGCTCTTTCTTATGCCTCATGTTTAAGAATTATTAATTACAATAATTGAGGATAGGCTTAGTGTCTCCTGGTTACGTTTGTGGGGTCCGCCTTGCGACCCTAAGCTCTCCTCGTCATTTTAGTTTGGATTCCTCACCGTTGGGCCTTCCCAGGTCATTTTAAGGGCCAGAATGTATTCTCCATGTGGGGAACCTTCTTAGGGGAACCTATTTTTCTCTCACGGGCTCGTCTGGCATAGACAATCTAAGTTTGGCCCCAGGTCAAATACGGGATCCTCATTAGGCATTCGAGTTTGCCGGAAGGCCAAGGTGCTGGATTGACCAAGGAGTTAAGTCTATCTTGGGGGCATAGACAGGACTCAAACAAGGGATCCAGGTGAGCCTGCGGGCATAGGTGTAAGAATACCCGAAGATCCTATGCTGATCTGGGGTCATAGGCACCAAATTATCTCTAGGCGAACAGGCCCTCAAGGATAAGGTCCGTTACGGGATTCTTGCTAGGTGTTCGAGTTTGCTAGGAGGCCTAGGCGCCGGATCAGTTAAGGAGTCGGGTCTAGCTTGAAGGCATAATACCAGACTCAAACGAGTGGTCTAGGTGAGCCTCCGAGCATAGGTTTCAAAACATTTGGTGATCCCGAGACAGATCGTAAAGCATTTGTTATTGTGTCCTTCGTGTCCGTCTTTCAGGGTCAGTCCACCTCAGGGAATCTGGGTTTGGCTAGCGATCTAGCACGGGATTCCTACCAGACATCCGAGTTTGTCGGGAGACCTAGGCGTTGGATCGACTAAGGGGTCAGGTCTAGCCAAAAAAGTATAGCACCGAACTCAGACGAGGGATCCAGGTGAGTCTGGGGGCATAGGCGTCAGATTTTCTGGTGATCCTGAGCTAGCTCATGGTCATCGGTACCAAATTGCAACTGGGTGACTCAACCCCGATAAACAGAATCATGCCAGAATTGTCACATGACCCTTCCTCCTTTGTTTTTTTCTTTTTTTTTTTTACGCCTTCCCAGGGTTGGTCTACCTTAGGGAATCTGGGCTTGACCCGTGACCCAGCTCAGGATTCCTACCAGACATTCGAGTTTGCCGGGAGACCTAGGTGCCAGATTAATCAAGGAGTCGGATCTAACCAAAAAGGCATAGTACTGAACTCATACGAGGGATTCGAGTGAATCTGCAGGCATAGGAGTCGAATTTTCTGGCGATTCCAGGCTAGCTTGTGGCTATAGACACCAGGTTGCCACTAGGTGACTTGACCTTCGGGAGTGGGTGGCGCTTTGAGCCATTGTACCTGCATTACATTCCATGACACATACAAACAGTCGAGCACTCAAAGATTTTACGTGGTTCGGTTTATAATTTTGCCTATTCCACAGGAATACAGGGGGTATATTCTTTTATTCATTTAGGGAATATTATTACAATGAAAAACTAGAGAGAATCTCGACCCTCGGCTAGATTAGGCAACGCCTCTAGTGACAAGCTTGGTCTTGCATCTTGTGCTTCGCCTTCTTCATTGGAGTTCATGGCCAGCAAGGCTGAGAAGTACCTTTTGAGGTGCATGGTGTTCCAAGTTTTACCCATTATCTCACCTTGTAGCGTTTGCAGTATACACGTGTTAGGTCCCAACATTTTTTGAATTCCATAAGGTCCTTCCCAATTAGGCCTGAGTTTCCTTTCTTTTTTAAGAGCATTGGTGATGGTCGTTTTTCTGAGTACCAAATCTCCTTTTTCAAGTTTGCGAGGGCTAACCCTCTCATTGTAGTAGTTGGAGACTCTCCTCTGATAAGCTGCCAACTATACCGCCGCCTTTTCCCTCAATTCGTCCAACAGGTCCAAATTCTCCCGTAGACAATCCGAATTATCTTCTGTGAGCCAAGATCTACTTCTACAGGGACGAGTGCCTCAGTTCCATATGCCAAGCTGAAAGGTTTTTCCTCGGTGGGTACCCGACTGGTTGTGTGATATGCCCACAAGATGCTGGGGAGCTCATCGGTCCATCCGTCTTTTGCCTTTTCCAATTGGGTCTTTAGGCCATGTAGTATGGTCTTGTTGCTTGCTTCAGCTTGTCTGTTCGTTTGGGGGTAGCCAGGGATGCCATTCTCAGACTAATTCCCCATCGATGACAAAAAGCTCTGAACGCATTCAACTCAAATTGTATTCCATGATTTGTATTGAGTATGCATGGCACATCGAAACGACAAATAATATCTTTCCATACCATCCCTTCCACTTTCTTTTCAATGATGGTTGCCAAAGGTTCAGCTTCCACCCACTTCATTAAGTAATTCGTAGCCACCAGTAAGAATTTTCGTTGAGTAGATGCCATTGGGAATGGCCCCAGTATGTCTAGACCCCATTGTGCGAACGGCAGAGGTTGGAATATCGGTTGGATGGGGGCAGGAGGTTTTTGTAATACCCCGAGAGCCCAGAGAGGTTAGTATATATCGAGGATAGTGTAAGAAAGGAAATAACACCAGCTGGATACCTTTTGGGCTGAATGTTGGTAAAGAACTCCCAAGTTAAGCCTGCTTAACCTAGGGTAATCCAGGGATGGGTGACCCCCCTGGGAAGTTCGCGTAGGCCCATCAGGGTAAGTTGTTCCAGTTCTTCCTATCGCTCAAGCGGGATGTTAAAGGTGGTATCAGAGCCGACCCTTGGCGAAGGCGGTCCGATGAGGGCGAAGAGTGGCGCCGGGGCTCGAGGGCCTGTACAAGGAGCGGCTTCTGGCAGGCTTCTAGGATGGCAGCCCCCAAAGGGAGAAGGTCTGAGACCAGTTGTAAGGTCGCATGACGAGGACGACATGCACTTAAGGGGGGGAGAATGTAATACCCCGAGAGCCCAGAGAGGTTAGTATATATCAAGGATAGTGTAAGAAATGAAACAACACCAGCTGGATATCTTTTGGGCTGAATGTTGGCAAAGAACTCCCAAGTTAAGCGTGCTTAACCTAGGGTAATCCAGGGATGGGTGACCCCCCTGGGAAGTTCGCGTAGGCCCATCAGGGTAAGTTGTTCCGGTTCTTCCTATCGCTCGAGCGGGATGTTACAGGTCTCTCGGGGTAAGTTGTTCCGGTCCTTCCTATCGCTCGATCGGGTCATTACAGTTTTACTGTTAGGGGAGCATGTTTCTGGCACTTGTCACTGGTTCGAACTTTTGTGGCAGCGTCTTACTGTATCGTGGGCCAAAAGAAACTGGCTCACAAAATTTTCCCAACTAATGCCCTTCCTCCGAGGTGTTCACCACAGTCCCCCTCATGCATTTCTTCCAGTGCCTATTGTGCTTTACTAGGCCGGAGACATTTTAACAACAATATGGAGTACCCTCTTTTGTATAGTTTTCGGTCAATAATTGTGAAACGAGCTGCGATGGTTTTTAATCTCCTTGCTTCTACGGGGGTTACTGGCAGTTCTTGACCAAGCAAATATTTCAGTATCGGGCTTCTCCAATCTTCGGTCTCCGTAATGCAATGCATCGCGATGTCTTCCTCTCCTACACTAGGCTATTGGAGGACTTCCATGTGGATTAGGCGTCCGGAAGTGTCTCGGGTAGAGGCTAATTTTGACAATGCGTTCACGTGTTGGTTGAGGGACTTTTTAATCTGAATTAGTTCGAAATGCCCAAGCCTATGGGCGAGCTCTTTCACCTTCTACAGATAGCGGGCCAACACCGGCTGAGAGTCACTGTGGGCCGTCAAGTTTTTCACTTCTTATTTTTCTGTCATTGTCATTTTGGCTAGCAAGGCCTCGTATTCTGCTACGTTGTTTGTATTGGGAAAGGTGAAACGGAGCGAGTATTTCAAGATTTCTTGTTCTGGGGAAATCAACACTACCCTTGCCCCACTTCCTTTGGCATTTGAGGCCCCATCAACAAACAACATCCATCCGTTATTGGGAGCTCCTTCTGCTACGGGCGGGTGAGTGCACTCGACTATGAAGTCTGCCAAAGCTTGCCATTTTATCGCCTTTCTAGGCTTGACGCTAGTATCATACTCACTGAGTTCAATAGCCCATTTGGTTAGCCTTCCTGAACATTTGGGCTTCTGTAGAATCTGTCTTAACGATTTATCTGTTAACACTACTATGGCGTGGGCCTAGAAGTAGGGTTTCAATTTCCTCACTGCCGTCACTAATGCCAAAGCTATCTTTTCAGCGTAGGGATATCATAACTCAGCTCCTTGCAATACCTTACTCACATAATAGACTAGGCTGTCAACCTGTCCGACTTGCCTGATGAGAACTGCACTCACCGCCTGATGACTGACTCCCAAATATAGGTATAATTTTTCTCCAGTTTCCAATTGGGTCAACAAGGGAATCTTCTTTAGGTACTCCTTCGATTCTTGAAAGGCTTTCTCACACTCGAGGGTCCATTGGAAGTTCTTGCCTCCTTTTAAGGCCTTGAGGAAAGGAAGGCTGCGTTCAACATATTTCAAGAGAAATCTACCTAAGGCCATTCAACGACTTGTCAAACTCTGAACCTCCTTTATTGAGGAGGGGGACACCATGTCGATTACTGCTTGCACCTTTTTTGGATTAGCCTCTATCCCCCTATGGGTAATCATGTATCCTAGGAATTTTTTGGACTTTACCCCGAACGCGCATTTTTCCGGATTCAAGCGCATATTATTTTTCCTCAACATAGCAAAAACTTTCTCAAGTTGTCCGGCGTGTGACTCCTCCTGCTTGCTTTTCACTATCATGTCATCCACGTAAGCCTCCATTACCTCTCCCAATAGGTCTTTGAATACCTTGTTAACCATTCTTTGATACGTGGCTCCTACATTCTTTATGTCGAAAGGCATCACCTGATAGCAGTATGTCCCTTTTGTCTGTGATCAAAGCTCTTTTCTTAGCGTCGGGTGGATACATACTGATCTGGTGGTAACCCGAGAAGGCATCCAGGAAACTAAACACATCATATCCGAAGGTATCATCAACCAACTTGTCTATCCGAGGGAGCGGGTAGGAGTCCTTTGGGCAAGCCTTATTCAGATTGGTAAAATCGATACATACTCTCCATTTCCCATTGGCTTTAGGTACCATCATAACATTTTCTAGCCATTCGAGATATTGGACCTCCTTAATGAATCCCGCCTCGAGGAGTTTGCTACTTCTTCTTACAGGTACCTCAATCTCTCTGGGGCGATGTTCATTTTCTTTTACTTAATTAGCCGAGCCTCCGAATAGACATTTAGTCGGTGAGATATGATCTCTGGACTAATTCCAGGCATGTCGGCGGGCGTCCAAGCAAATACGTTTGCGTAGGACTGTAGACATCTAATGACCTCCTCTTTCTCCGGACCCTCTAGTTGGCTCCCTACTCGCACTTTTCTTTTGCTATCACTGGGGCTTAGAGGGATGGCTTCAAGTTTTTCTACTGGATGAGGCTTGTTAGCTTCAAGAGTTTGTTCGCTGATCATTAAAGTCTCTTCGGTCGTTATTTTTTCTTTCCCCTTTGTGCCTCTTGTGGAGCTCATGTAGCACACTCTGGCTTGTTTCTGATTACCTCTTACCTGGCCTATCCCCTGAGGCGTAGGGAATTTCGTTAGCCAATATCCTGGAGAAATAGTGGCTCTCATAGCATTAATGAGGGAACGCCCCAAGATCACATTGTAGGCAGGAGAAAAGGTCTTGACTACCATGAAATTAACCTGCTGAGTGATCACTTGAGGGTTGTCCCCTAGTGTAATGGGCAACTGCACCGACCCGACTACTGGCACCGCCTCTCCTGTGAAGCAGTACAGAGGTGAAGTGACCGTCTTTAATCGGTCATGAGCAATATGCATCTTTTCAAAATAGTTATAGTACAACAGATTAACAGAGCTTCCGTTTTCCACCAGTATTCTTTCAATGGGGTGCTTAGTAATGACGACAGAGATGACCAAGGGATCATCGTGAGGGAGAAGCACATCCCCCTGGTCTTCAGGTGCGAAAATAATAGGGTCTTCGTCTTCTTGAACCTTTGCCACAGAGTTTACGTGCAACGCTTGTCGTGCATACACCTTTCTGTCAGAAAAGGAATCGTTTACTATATTTTCTCCTCCTAAGATCACGTGTATCTTTTCCATAATGGGCTCATTGTCATTTTCTCCGGCGCTTGGTCCTGCCTCTTCCCCCATCTGATTGTTTCTTCCCCCTTCCTTCTGTCGGGGCTGCTAGTTTTCCCTTTTGTTTGCGGCATCATACATAAGACGGGGGGGCCTCCTCTAATTATCCCTCTTGGACCCGTCTCCCCTATTCTATTGATTTTTTGGCTTATCCAGTATAAATTGGTTAAGCTTCCCTTCCCTGATAAGCTGTTCAATCTGGTTACATAACTCCCGGCACTACTCTGTAGTGTGCCCCATGAACTCATGAAATTTGCAAAAAACGTCCATGTTCTTGCCCAGAGGCTAGCTGGAATATGGGGGAAAGTTAATGAGCCCTGTATGGGCAATGGATGAGAGGATAGCAGCTCTTAGCTCAGTGAGGGGGGTGAAACTCTGAAATTGCATCTTTGGGGGCTCTTCTCTCCTTTGTACCTTTATAGCTTTGTCTAGCCCAACATCGTTTTGCCTCCCCTTTCTTTTTCCTTCCCATGCTTCAAGAATTTCCATTTGGACGACAAACTGCTCTGCCCGGGTGAACAGTTCGGTCATTAAATCTGGCTCGAAAAATGCTAGGGATCTTCTGAGCGGGGCATACGTGATTCCGTTAAGCAAGGCCGAGGCTACCAAACCAACCGGGAGGTCCCTTACTTCCTACGTGGTAGCTCTAAACCACTCAGTGTACTGCTTTAGGGACTCATTGGGTCTTTGTTACAAGCTCATTAAATACATGGTACTCTTCTTCTTCGGGACATAGGCAAAGAATGCTTCTAAAAATTCTTTTTTTAACTGTTCGAATGACTGGATATGTCCGGCCGGTAAGTTTGTGAACCATTACTAAGCGTGTCTTGACAGGGAGAGTGGGAAGGCTCGGCACCTAGTGACTTCGTCCCACCCATGTAACACAACCATTGCCATGAAGTGTTGTACATGCTTCACAGGATCCTCCTTTCCCAGATACACCGAAAGTTGCACCAGCTTGAACCTTGGTTGCACCGATTGCTTCTGGAGTTCCTCGAATAGAGGAAAACCCTTTGTGGAGATTTTCCTTAGCGTCATCAGAACTTGTTTTTGCTCTAGCACTTCCTCTATGAGGCATTTGATGTCGGACGCTCTGAGCGTTTCTTTTCCCGTTTCGTTCCTACGCGGAAATGGGATGCAAAGAGCTCTTGAGTGGGTGCTTTTTGTCGTTTCTTAGTACATAGGGGCTTTCCCTGGTCTCCTGTTATGATTTTCCCTTGGGTTTGCTGTTTCCAGGACTAGGTCATTAGGCTTAGGAGTCCCAATTCTTATCCCTTGTCTTGGGGTCCTCGGGGGGTTGTTTTGAGATCTCTAGTGTTCTCCCTTTGCCCCTGTTTGTCCCATGCAGGGAATGTGGATGTCCGACATCAATTCATGCAAAAGGGCAGTAATCCCTTATAGTCTTTTCATGCTCTCATTGTTGTTTGTCCTTAACTCATCGTTCTGGTGCTTCAGTTCTTCAAAATTCTTTCATAACAACTCATAATCCAATAGTGGGACTGTGGGGGGGGGGGGGGGGGGGGCTATCCCAGATGGTTCCTTCGAGGAATCGAGGACTGTCCCAGGGAGTGTTGTTCTTGATTTGCTAGTATTGGGGGCGGGACCTGCCTCCCTTGTCTTATCGCTTGTCTCCCCTATCCGACGACGTGTATCTCCCCTTGTTTCCCCTGTTCCGAGTGCTCTAAACCCCTAAATCTAGTAGCCTGATTGCCTTCGAGCATTGGAATATTTTTCGAGCGCACCTTATTGTCTAGATAATCTTCCAAAAGTCTAGGTACCATAGGGTGTACTTGGTTAGGGTCTCCTGTCTTAGTGTGAGCGCTCTTCCAGGCAGGGTTAGGCTGGCTTGCCAAACCAATTGATCTTGTCCCTCTCGGCATCTCGTGTTAAGATTGGCTTTTCGTTGCGTTTTTTCACAGACGGCGCCAAATCGTTGTTGCCAAAATACAACAATTAAAATTTGTGATGTGGGGTCTACTCGAGCTCGTTGTCAGGTGAAATTAGGTTGTCGTAAGAGAAGTTGCCTCAAGGAGTTCGCTGTTAGGATGCTCGCTGCAAGGACGTCGCCATGAGGTTCTATCACAAGGCTTCGCCACTAGCTCTCGCGCCACAAGACTTCGCTACTAGCTCCCGCACCACAAGGCTTCGCCACTAGCTCTTGCCATAAGGCTTAGCCATTAGCTCTTGCCACAAGGTTTCGCCACTAGCTATCGCCACAAGGCTTTGCCACTAGCTCCGGCCACAAGGCTTTGCCACTAGCTCCGGCCACAAGGCTTTGCCACTAGCTCCGACCATAAGGTTTCGCCACTAGCTCCCGCGCCACAAGGCTTCGCCACTAGCTCCTGCCACAAGGCTTCGCCACTAGCTCTTGCCATAAGGCTTTGCCACTAGCTCTTGCCACAAGATTTAGCCACTAGCTTCGTCGCAATGATTTGACTTCGCCGCTAGCTTCACTGCAAGGATTTGGCTTTGCCACTAGCTTCGCCGCAAGGATTCGGCTTCACTGCTAGCTTTGCCGTAAGGATTTGGCTTCGTCGCTAGTTTCGCCTCAAGGATTTGACCTTGTTGATGCTTAGAAAATGGGTTAGAAGGCCCGCAAGAATCTTCCCCCGTGAAGACCCTCTGATGCCAAAGTCAAACTCGAATCTTAATATCTATCCATGAAAGCAGTAAAGATGCATTCAAAACGTCTAAATTTTATTGAAGTTCGAAGTCCTGTTTATTGTTTTCTAGTTGGGTATTTATAGGGCACGATTTTCAAAGGTACTTGGTGCTGACACGTGGCCTCTACTGAATGGAGCTCTTGGTTTTCTCGGAAGATGCACACTGCTGCAAGTTGTCGCGAAGCCTTTGGGGGCTTGCGGCTTAGCTCGCAGTATTGCTTATGGCCGCGAGCCTCGCTCGTGGGGGCTTGGGGCAGTGTGCTACAAGCTTGCGGCACATCTATTACCGCGAGCCCACGCTGTTGGGGCTTGCAGCACATCCATTGCTGGGAGCCCACTTGTTGGTGCTTGCGGCACATCCATTGCTGCGAGCCCACCTGTTGGGGCTTGCAGTAGTGTGTTGCGAGCTTACGACTCACTGTCGTGAGTTTTGCCTAAAATCTTTTAATTTCTTCCCCTAATTTCTTTAGTGCAACATATACTTACAATCTAACTTACTCAAATAAACTCGAGTACACACTATATACAAGCAATTACAACTATGATATCAATCCCTTTCTTACCTTTCTCACTTACCAGATTTCATCTCAGACAAGAAAAGAATAATGAGATTAGGGATTAGGGTTTCTAACACCTTTCGTAGAAAGAGAGAGAGAAAGAGAAAACATTCGTGAGATGCGTCTAGGGTTCAAGAAGTGACCATTTCTCTTCCTTCAAGTCTTTATACATAAAAGGGCACGAGGTTTTGGCCGTTGGATGAACCAATGGAGAGATAACAGCTCCAATAAAACATGACGGTAAATGTAACAACATATTATAGTTACAAATGCAATACAAATGAACATGTAATGCACATTTATATGTAATGCAAATTACATGAAATGCAAATGCAAATTAACATATTATTAACATAAAAATCAAATATCATTGAATCATATAAAACAGATTATAAATCAACACAATTCAAATCACATCAACACAATTTAATTACAAATAATAACACGTGCCTCCGCGCGGAAACAAACCGTCTTCTTTCTGGGTCCCTCCCCACCAATCGAACTCTCCCTCTGTCTGTCCCTGTCCCTCCCTCTCTCTCAATCTCGTTCTGATCTTCAACCTACGCATTTGGAAGGCATTAATAGCTAATAAACTAAAGGCCCCTCATGAAGAAGCCTTTCCCCTACCTCACCAGTTTCGTTCTCTTGGATCACAACAGTGGCAAGAATGGTAGCTCTGAAAGCCGGAAGCCGGCCGCCGTGGGTAGGTCTGGGAGCCGCCGTCTGGGTCCAATTCGCCGCCGGCAACGCTTACACCTTCCCTCTCTACTCGCCAGCTCTCAAGCACGTTCTGGGTTTCAATCAGCAGCAGGTCACCATGCTCGGCGTCGCAAATGACATCGGGGAGAACATGGGCATTCTTCCCGGCATCGCCTGCAACATATTGCCGCCTTGGATCGTTCTTCTGGTCGGCGTTTGTGCTTGCTTTCTGGGATATGGCGTTGTTTGGCTTGCTGTTAGTGAGACCGTTCAGTCCTTGCCTTATTGGGTGGTAATTTCTACTGCCTTGTACTGGCTTGTTGATTGATTGCCTAATTGATTTAATTTATTCTTCCGTGCCTCTCTCTTTTTTCTGTTCCTCTTGATGAGGGAATCTGCTTATATTTTTTCCGACTTTGAATTGAATTGATTTCTGATTTAGCCTTTGGTGGTTGATCAAATGTTCTATCTCATGTTACAGAAATAATTTCAAAGTATAATAAGTGAAGCACGACGAGGCCCCTTATCATGATCACATGAATTTGAATCTTCCCTTTTAAAATAGGTATCTCGTTCAAAGCACTGTTAGAAGATTTCAATTGAGTTACTTTGAACTCTTTTTCCAATAAAAGCTCATTCTTTGATTGTAAAACTTCCAACTCATTTGATACAAACTTCAATTGCTTTTGAAGAGATTTGTTTTTCAAGCAAATTTTTTCAAAATTAGCATGTAACTCATTAAAAGCATTTAATAACTCTTCCTTAGAAAATTCATCATCACTATCATCATCAATAACATAAGTGGAAGTAGAGGTTACCTCCTCTTCTTCCTTAGCCATGAAGCATGTGTTTGAATTTGAGCTTTTTCCTCTTGAGACACGTGAGCTGTCTTCTAGAACTTCTTCTTTGTATTCCCCAGGGGCGGATGCAGAGGGGGGCTTGGGACTGGGCTGTGCTTGGGAGTTTATATATTTATATATATATTACTATTTATTATATATTTTTTTACTATTTATTATATATTTTTTTTACTGTTTAATTGAGGCTGGCACGGGCTTCAGCCCGTGCCAGCCCCCCCCTATATCCGCCCCTGGTATTCCCTATGTACACCATCAACAAACTCACAAGCTTCATTAGATAGATATAATGAATCAAGGGTATTCAATGTATCCATAGCATTTAAACACTTAGAAATTTTTGCATAAACATTTTCATGCAAAGCTTGATGCAAAATTTTCATAACTTTGATATTTAAGACAAAAGAGTTTTTGTCATCTTCATTCCAATCAGATTTTGGTTTTGAAACAAATCCATTTTCCACAATATTCCACAAGTTAAAAATCAATGGATGTCATGAAGATACAAATTCTTTTCCTCCAAAAATCATGATATGAGCCATCAAAATAAGGAGCCATATCTATAGGATTACCTTCCTTAAACTTGGAAACCTTCATGATTGCCATGGATCTCTCCTTATGTTGTTAAACCTGAAAAATAAGGAGATAGGCTCGGATACCAATTGTTAGCTTTGTGTAAATCTTGGCTTCAAGAACAACTTTAGTGTTGTGTCAGTCAAGGCTCACCTTCAGGAAGTGAATTTTAAATCTCATGTTTTAAAATTGTTTGATCTTCTTTATTTGTCAAACTGTTGCATCTTTATTGCTGCCATGGTAATGAAGAGTCTAAACTCTTTTGTAATAAGGGCTAAGGCCTCCTTATAATTGTAGGTTACTGGGACTTAGAGCATGAGCTTGGCTTGCCTGATGTGAAAGTGACTCTAGGGTAGGCAGCTACTCATTGTTGGCTGATCATATGGATTGAGAACTAGAGATATATACTTTCAACCCATGTAGCTGCCTTTCCAATGTTGACTAGGTTGGTCAATTGAAGCGTGTAGTCATTAAGGGGAGTAGGTGAGGTTGTTTAATAGTGTCAAGCACCTAGAGTAGTGTCTTCTCTTATCTCCTAGTGCCTCCTATCTCATTCACAGATCAAAGTGTGGGGACTCCCTTTTTTGTGAAAGAAGTCCCAAGGACATTGATGAAACTCTCAATTTGAGCCTCTATATACCCAATCTTGAGGTTCCAAGGCTAGCTCAGGCCCATGGGTCCTCCTTGTCCTGTGTATGACCAAGTGCTAGCACGGTGTCTTGGTTCAGTTGTTGCATTTTAACAAGGGGACTCAGCTTAAAGTGAAAGACCTCTAGCTGAGGTCTAGTGAGATGGGTGATTATCTCTTGGCAAGGCAATGCCAATACATCTAACCTAAAAATGCTGCAGCCCAAAAAGTTCAATGACAGATTACATCAATAAATGTCCTGATAATATCCCAAGCAAGCATCTGCTGATTATTGATTAATATGAGTGACACAACTCTCATTATCTTCATAGTTTTGAGATTCCATGCATATGCTTTGTCATTGACAAAAAGACTATCAGCGTGCGTGTTTTCAGTAATTGTGAAGAGTAATTTAGTGGTCAAGCCAAAAATGAACAAATTGCAGTTTAAGAAACACATCCTATTGTTTTACCATCGAGTTAGCTTCTTACATAGCCCAAGTAACCCAATAGAGGCCTCAAGTTAGCAAGTAGGATTAGTAGAGAATGCTTTTTCCAATCTCTCTTTGATAATGCAATATCTAGAAGAGTGTCTGCAAGTAATGAGCAAGAGCTTAGGTTTGACCACCAAGTGCTCTGGGCCAGCTGATTCATCTACACTGCATTCAGGCCCCGAAGATTCAATTATACTCCACATTGTTTAAGAGATTATGCGTAAATAGAAAAGTATCCCGTATTTGAGTTAGAATAATGAAACTCCAATAAATAGTCAACTCTCCTTTCCATGGAACTTGAAATTTTTAAGATAGGCTAGGAATATAATCTTCTCAACTAATGCAGGTTTAAACTATATGAGAGTTAGTAATGTTCTATTTATATATGCCAAATATCAGATGTCTGATGCAAAGTTTTGGTGTTTTCTACCTTTTTGAGTATATTCACATCCCTCGTAGAAAATAAGTGTCTGAAGTTTGGCATTAATTATGCATCTACTTAATAGTTAATACACTAGTGTGTTATTTGTTTAACTTTTACGTTCTATCAGATTTATTTCATATAGAAGCTCTTTGACACCCTAGTACAATAACAAAAAGGGTCACCCAAGTGTTGCGTAGGTGCAACAATCTAAACTGGTATCATTAATATATAAGATCATCATGTCTAGCATGCTAAGTGAGCTGGATGATGTATTCTGCATCACTATACAAAGTAATCTTACTATATTTCCTGTTTTACACAATAAGACAATACAAGAAAATAACATGTTTGGGTATTACAGTCAGAAGATTGATGTTCTACATGCCTTTATGTATGCATAAATCATGAATGCTCATGGCAGATTCTGTTATGGTATGTCGAATCAACATTGCACTATCAATGATATAACAAGTCAATATATTCATATAGAGGAATAAGAAGAGAGATGGAGGAAGTGACTCATGACCAAAGGACACATAACTTGGTCCTAATGTACACAACCCATACAAATGGTTTACCATCTTCAGTTGATTCAAGTCAAATCTTACTTGTTTTCTAACCTTAATGATTGCTCCGGTGAGAACCAACCTTGTGTTGTAGCTCAAAAAGTGAGTAGACGCCTAAATGTCTTTAAATAAAGCAAGGATTAATCTTATTCCTTCGGAACTCTGCTGATGAACTTCCTTTTTGTTATTGGAAAGGTAGATGTATCTAAAAGATGTCTAAAAAATCCTAATTAAACTTGCAGGCCTGTCTTATGCACTTTATCATTAATTGTTTTTGTTTCTTCTCTCTTTACTTGGGGGCCTTTTTTCTTTTCTCTTTTTCCCTTTTTGCTCAGCATTGCTGGGGGCTGTTTATTAACATTATCAAATTTCCCTTTATTATTTGTTTTCATTTATCAAATTTTTATGTTGAGCTTTTATTCAAGGTAAAAATAAGAAACAGAAAACATCTTTGTTAAGCATAGTATTCTGTGAATAAGTAGATACAAAACAAGAAAACATTTGATAATCTCTAACTGTATTTAAGTTTAGTATTCATCTGGATCTGCATAACTTTTTTTTCCTACTGGATCTACATTTTTTATGAACTTGTTTATTTTTATTAGGATTATTGAATTAATATTAGTCATGACTATTACTAATGATTATATTAATATTATTAATAATGCTAATATTTTTATTATTTATTTTAATAAATTTTAATGCTAAAATTACTAATATTATAACAACACGACTATAACCAATATTATTGGTAATATTAGTATTGGTAACCACTATTAATATCAATAACAATAATAAATCATTGTTATTACATTGATATTAATAATAAAAATATGATGTTTGATTCACTAGTAATTATATTAAAAATGTAAATATTAATGTTACTGTTTGGCTGTAGAATCATTTTATTTCTCATATTAATATTTAGGTTAAACTGCCTGATACCCCCTGTGGTTTGGGCCATTTGTATGGAGGCCTCTGTTGTTTAAAAATGCTTTGGAGGTTCCATTGGTTTATCTGTTTTGCTCAAACACCCCATCTATTATAAACGATATTAATTAAGTTAATTAAACCCTAATTAAGTTAAATTTAATCAAAATATAAAATAAAAATTCAAAAATAAAAAAGCCAATCAGTGGCTAGAACCCGTCACGAAGGGCTATTGTTACCCATCACTTCTCATAATGGGTTAGGGGTGTTTATGGTGCGGTTTGAGCGGTTTAGGCTATTTTTAATACGCCAAACTGCATGTGCAGTTTTTTGTTAAACCAAACCAGACGGTCTGGTTTGGTTCGCTGAAACCACACCGGACCGCATTTTGCGTTGTGGTTTGCACACGAAAAGCATTATGAATTTTTAAGTAAAACAATAAAGCCAATGGTATCTTGTCAAAATATAAATAAACACACACACACACACAGAGTCAGTCCATACCATGGCATCAAAGTTGTATCTGTCGTAAATCCCCCATTTCTCCAAATCGTAAGCTGTATAGTGCTTGCAACATGCAGACACCATCAGCCCACCACTCTCACCATTGTGATCTGCCTGCTGTAGCTCTCGCCTCTCACCAATCTCATCTTCCTTTCTACTGCCATGCCTTCGATCCTCCCACTGAAATCCCTAACAAACTCGATGGCATAAGCTGCTGCAACTAACAGATCTTCTCCTGTTGTCTCTTGACTTCTCCCCCATCTGGGGTCTCTGAATATGTTAATATTGGGCGCCCAAAATGTCATACCGGCCTGCCCGACATTGAAAAATGCTCTGGCCTCAACCGCAATGGCCAATGCGATCTTGTACCAGAGACTCCTGTTGAAAGAAGCCCCAGTGACAATGACTTGAGGGAAGCTGGTGGCTGCTGGAATTGTGCCATTGAATTTTACTCCGGGCCATTGTGAATTTTTGCGGGCGGTTCGGTTTTGAACTGAACCGAGGAATTCTCAAACTGCAAACTGCACGGTTTGAAGATTTCTCAAATCATGCCGAACTGTTCACCTCAAAAAACCGCAGGGTGCAGTACCGTGCAGTGCGTTCGATTTTCGTGGTTTGTCTTTTTTTTTTAATACCCTGGGTTCCAACCGGTGATCAGCTTTTTTATTTTTGAATTTTTATTTTATATTTATAACTTCTTCATCTTCATCTTGGGAACCCATTGACAATGGGTTCCAGCTGTTGGTCAGTTTTTATTTATTTATTATTTTTATATTTTGGTTAAATTTTATCTTATTCTAACTTAAGTATGGTTTAATTAACTTAACTAGCGTTTAATTAACATCATTTGTAATGGAGGGGTTGCTGAGCAAAAAAGATAAATCAAAGGGACCTTTAGAGACATTTTTAAACCATAAGGGGGTCTAGGGGCAATTTATCTAGATACTTATTAATATTAATATTAATATTTTCAATTACTAGTATAATTTTATTGATATCAAGTTATCAACCAATTTAATATCAGAATGAATACTATTATATTTTATTAAGGTATTGACATGGATGATAGTAGAGCCATGACATTGCTAAGAATTACTATAGTACAACATTAGTATCAATGTTGATCAGAATTTGTCACTAATATTCTTAAGTGATATATTTAATCTTATACCATTAGCATGACCAATAATATGATACTGATGTTACAATAAAGCACTGTAGATTATAATAATCCTGCAATATTAGAATACCCTATCACTCATTTTATAATATTGAGTGTATTATTACCGTTATGATAATAAAATCATTTTTATATGATTATTACAATAATACAGCAATGCTGTGATAGTGTTAATTTTACCATATTAATGGGTGGGTGTTTATTCTGTTCTTGTTTTATGGTTACATTGTGAAAACATAAACAGTTATAAAACAAAGGCTTTGTTTTTGCTAAGCAAAAAGTTAAAACAAAAACAGAAAACAGAAACAGATAAAGGTGGTGGAATGCCTTCTTATCCTATTACTTCTGAAATTTTCGAGTCTTGGTTTCTTCAAGCTGTTCCTAATCTAATATGGACATACAGAATTACAGATTCTCATCCAAGTATTTGATTCCGTGGCAGTTATGGATTGCTCTTTGTATTGCCACCAATAGCAGTGCTTGGTTTGGCACAGCTGTGCTTGTAACCAACATGAGAAATTTTCCTCTCAGTAGGGGTACAGTTGCAGGTCTCCTGAAAGGATACGTTGGTCTTAGTGCCGCAGTCTATACAGAGGTGTACACTATGGCGCTCAGTGAGTCTGCTTCAAAACTTTTGTTATTCCTTACTCTTGGCCTTCCTCTTTTATGTCTGGCTATGATGTATTTTGTTCGGGCTTGCACTCCGGCTTCTGGAGAAGACTCCTCAGTGCATGCACATTTCCTTTTCACCCAAGCTTCGAGTATTGTTCTTGGCATCTATCTTCTAACAACTACGATTTTGAAAAATACATTATCTCTGAGTAATGTCTTCTCCTACATATTCATTGCTGTAATGATTATTCTACTAATGTCTCCTATTGCAATTCCCATTAAAATGACATTGTTCCCTGCAAATACCAAGAAGCCTGTTCCATCAGTTGGTTCCTCAGACAATTTGGTTGCAAGAGAAGGTGAATCAAGGCAAACAGATCCTCTCTTGGTTGGAAGTTTTCATGAGAACGAAGATGCTTCTGATGTTGAGATGCTTATAGCTATGGGAGAGGGAGCCGTAAGGAAGAGAAGGAAGCCTAGAAGGGGAGAAGATTTCAAATTTCGTGAATCTGTTATAAAGGCTGATTTCTGGCTTCTTTGGTTAGTATACTTCCTTGGGGTTGGCTCTGGAGTAACGGTTCTCAACAATTTGGCTCAGATTGGGGTATCCTTTGGTATAAATGATACAACAATATTGTTGAGCCTATTCAGCTTTTGCAATTTTCTGGGTCGTCTTGGGGCTGGTGCAGTCTCTGAACATTTTGTGAGGTACTTACAATGTCGAAAACTCTCTCTTCCTTGTAGTATGTAGGCTTGATCAATAATTTATATCCCATGTCACGAGTAATAGCAATATTCTTGAACTTCCAAAACATTTGATACTTTACAAACTAGCTTGTGTATCGGAAGGGTGTAGCATAATTTTGCCACTCTTGTCCCTATTACTGGTTTCTGATCATCCCTCAAGAGTATAACATCAGTTAGTGTCAAAACTCGAAAATCCTGCAATAGATTAGTTACAGAACTGGAATTTCCTTGTAGCCAAATACGATCGACGCTATTCTTTTTGCTAAGGTTATGCTGACTTCGCCATCATATATGCCATTGCAGATCAAAAACAATACCACGGACAATCTGGATGACGCTCACGCAACTAATCATGGTAGCAACATTTCTTCTTTATGCATCAGGTGCCCAGGGTACTCTTTATGCTGCAACAGCATTGCTTGGGATCTGCTTTGGCGTTCAGTTTGCTATAATGATCCCAACAGCCAGTGAGCTCTTTGGCTTGAAGCATTTTGGCATCATTTATAACTTCATGCAGATTGGGAATCCTCTTGGCGCACTTCTCTTTTCAGGTCTGCTTGCTGGCTATGTATACGACGCAGAGGCAGCCAAGCAACACAGTTCCTCTTGTTCGGGTGCCAATTGCTTTAGACTCACATTCTTGATTCTGGCCTCGGTATGTGGGCTCGGCACGATCTTGAGCATTGTTCTGACAATCAGAATAAGGCCAGTCTATCAGATGCTTTATGCTGGGGGTTCTTTCCGAATACCTCAAAGTTCAAGCCGCTGAAGCTTCTTGTGTTTGACCCTTAAGTTCATATTCGAGGATATGGTTTATGTAGAGGCAATCAGGCATGTGTTCGAAGGGCCCAAAAGACTTCTGAACTGAACTAAACCTAACCTAACCCGAACTTTCATAGATAGGGTTGGTTGGTTGGTTGGGTTGGGTTGGGATCGGTTTTGTTCCTTAAGTTTTATAGGTTAGTGTTCTGGGGCTTAATATAAATAATCCAAACCCGGTTGTGGTTTGGTTGAGTCCTAGGTTAGTCACTTAATAGCCTGAACGACCCCAAAATTTCACCTCATTCATATGTAATAGTAATACTATTACGGCACCAAATTATGCACTATGTATGATGAATCCATGAATGGTTTTTAGTTGAACTCTTGGATGCTGCCTTGAAGGAATTACAAGTTGTGAAGAATGTGATTCAAATCCTGTGTATCTATGTATGTATATATGTATATGTGTGTATGTATCAACAAAGAGAAGAATAAGAACAAGAGAGATTTACATGGTTAGGCATGAGTTTACGTCTACAAGATGGAGAATCTCGAATCCACTAAGATGGAATTGTTTGTTTTACCATGGTTTTTCATTTTAACTCTCGAATCCACTAAGAGAGAAAACAAGACCCTAGTCTCCTTAAGAGATAATTGGCCCAATATGGGATTTGGGCTCTGGAATTAGAGGCATAACCCAATAAATCTTCACCTTGACTCAAATTCCCAACAAGGAATCATTGAGTGTTCTTGAGTGTAAAGAACCCATAACTCCACCTCCACCAAAATACTCTCAAGGGGCAAACTCAAGTGTTCACACCAATCAAGTTTAAGCAATGTTTGAACTTGCTATAAGGAAAAGACTTGGTCAACATGTCAATTGGGTTGTCTTCAGTACCAATTTTCTTCACAATGATGTTTCCTTGAAAAATAACATCTCTTACAAAATAATATCGAATCTTAACATGCTTTGCCTTTTCATAGAACATTTGATCTTTAGTTAAATGAATAGCACTCTAATTATCATAATAGACAATATGTACCTTTTCATCCTAATTGGGCTCACCACACAATCCTCTAAGCCAATTAACTTCTTTGACAACCTCAATCATTGCCATCCTGCTTTTGTAGTGAATAGATCAGCTGTGGACTGCAAAGCTAACTTCCAACTAATAGCACCGATACTTAAACAAAACACATAACCTGTGAGTGACCTTCTTTTGTCAAGATCAATAGTGAACTCTGAGTTGACATAGCCAACCAAATTACTATCACCAGTCCCAAACTCTAAACAAGTATCAACAGTTTGCTTCAAGTATCTCAAAACACATTTTAGTGCTTGCTAGTGAACTTTCCCAAGGTTTTCCATGTAACTACTAACAAGACTGACTGTATGTGAAATGCTAAGAGAGGTACATGCTATGGCATACATGAGACTGCCAATAGCATTTGAGTATGAAAGATGAACCATTTAATTTCTTTCTTCATCAATCTGTGGTGATAGAGATGTTGAAAGCTGAAAATGAGCACCAAGGAGCATACTCACAGATTTGGCATTTTTCATGCCAAAACAATCTAAGATCCTTTCAGCATATTTCCATTGTGTTAAGAATAACTTACTTATTTTCTTGTCCCAATGAATCTGCATCTGAAGTATTTTCTTTCTTACTCTCAAATCTTTCATTTCAAACTCGAGATTCAACTATGCTTTTAGCTTTTAAACTTCAGACATATCTTTAGCAACAATTAGCATGTCATTCACATATAACAACAAGTATATAAATGATCCATTCATTAGCCTTTTAAAGTAAACACAACTATCATAATTGCTCCTTGAAAAGTTATGGCTGGCCATAAAAGTATCAAATTTCTTGTACTATTGCCTAAGAGATTGCTTGAGACCATAAAAAGGACTTTTTTAATATGCAAACATGATCTTCTTTTCCTGTAACAATGAATCTCTTAGGTTGTTGCATATTGTAAAAATAGCAACAACTAGGCTTTGAATGTGTAGGCAAAAAAGACTACTTGCCTCTTTGGATTAGCTTCTATTTATAACATCAAAAATTATAGTTTGGGAATCTAAAAAAGGAAAAGAATACATAAGGAAAGTATATACAAGGAAACATCTTAATTACAACTTATATACATTCACGATTATTTTATATTGATTACTTTGTTGTCTTTCTTGATTACTGCCATAGAATTAGCCATTTACAGCCTTGCACCACTAGGGTCAACATTTCCATAATAATCATATATTTGCAGTTGTAATAGCTAGTTGTCTTACTTGCTATCTTTACTAGGATTTCCAACACTCTCCCTCAAGATGATGTATGAATATCCTCCATACCTATCTTGGATTTCATAGTCATGAAGTCTTTACTATGTAAAGCCTTGGTAAAGGCATCTACTAGTTGATGCCTTGACTAAACAAAGGGAATGCACGATTGTCCATTAACTAGTTTCTCCTTTATGAAATGTCTATCAATCTTAATGTGTTTAGTCTCGTCATGTTGAACAGGATTATTAGTATAATGTTGATTGCAGCTTTGTTGTCACTGTATAATAAGAATGGCTCTTTTTTGGGCAATTCTATCTCTATCATAACTTTATTCACCCATAACAACTCACATACACCAAGGGTCATTGCCTTATACTCAACTTCAACACTGAACTGATTGTTTCTTACTCCTCCATATAATTAGGTTACCTTTGACAAAGGTGCAATATCTTAAGATTGATCTTCTATCATCTAGGGATCCAGCCCAATCTACATCCGTGTATCCCTCTACATTTAGATGGTTATGGTTAGAAAACAGTAAACCTTTCTTAGGAGCTATTTTTAGATATCTTGAAATCCTATAGACAACCTCCTTCTAAATTAACTTAGGATTCTCCATGAATTGGCTTACAACCCCTATTGCATAGGCAATATATGGTCTTGTATGGGACAAGTACATTAGCTTTCCGACTAGCCTTTGATGCCTGCCTTTATTAGCATTTTCACCTTCATTAGCTCTAAGTATGTGATTTACTTTAATGGGTGAATCTGCAAGCTTACATCCCAACATACTTGTCTCAGTCAATAAATCTAGAATATATTTTCTTTGGAAAATAAAAATGTCCTTGTTTGATTTGGCTACTTCAATTCCCAAGAAGTACAACTGCTCAAGATCCTTGAACTTAAATTCTTTCCCCAAGTATTCCTTCAACCAACGTATTCCTTCATGGTCATTTCCTATCACCACTATGTCATTAATATAAACAATAATAAGAATTAGCTTATGTTCATTTCTTTTAAAAAACATGGTGTGATTAACATTACTTTACTGATAACCAAGCCTTATTACAATCATGTTAAACCTATTAAACCAAACTTTGGGGGGACTATTTTAAACCATATAGGGCCTTCTTTATACTGCAAAATTTCCCTTGCTTCTTTGAATTGTTGAAACATGGTGGGATTTTCATGTATATTTCTTCTCCCAACTCTTTATGTAGAAAATGCATTCTTTATATCCAATTAATGTAGATCTCAGTTTAGAATAGTTGCACATGATAGAAGAATTCATACTGTGTTTGTTTTTGCTATTGGGTCCAAAGTATTTTCATAGTCCACTCTATAGGTTTAAGTAAACCTTTTAGCCACCGGCCTTACCTTGTATCTTTCAACTATTCCATTTGCCTTGTATTTAACAGTGAAAACACATTTATAGCCAACTAGTTTCTTATCAGGTGGTAGTTTAATGAGTTTCCATGTATTATTCTTCCTTAAATCTCTCATTTCCTCCACGATAGCATGTTTCCAGCATGGCCTACTAATAGCATGCTTCCAATCTATGGGTAATGTTACTGATTCTGAAGAGGATGGAAAATTTTTATAAGAGGTAAATAGTGAATTATAAGTAATAGATTTGGAGATAAGATGTTGTGTACAGCTCCTAACTCATTTTTCAATAGATATAGGGCGATACAAATCAGAGAGTTTAAATGAAGAATAAAAAACATGTTTAGTTTTAGGAATTGTAGCATCAAGATCAGGGTTAGTTGTTGGAAATTAACTAGAAGCTGAAAGTTGTTCTGATTTAGTGAAGTGTTTATTTGGATTAGTAAGGTTATGAGAATCTTCCTTAGGTAGGTAGACTTTGTTGATGGGCTTGTTTCCTTCGGAAATAAGTCAAAAACTCCCTATTACCAAGTCTATTTAGTCTTTGATGTTAAATAGTATTCCTTGGTTCTTTCTTTTGCTTAGGTTTGTCGATATTAGTTGAATTATAAAAATCAACAATAGTGTCTCAACCTTTTGCCCTCAAATCAACAGTAGTCTCTCCATCTTCTTCCCTCAAACCAACACTATACTAGTAGTATCAACAATATTAGTCCATTGCAGTAACACCTCTTCTTGTACTTTGGTACTGATATTCTTCCCCTAAAAAGGTGATTGGTTGGACTAAAAATAATTATCATCCTCTTTAAATATCCATACTTACAAAAAAAACTTTAAGTATGTGGATGGTTGTACTTATACCCTTTCTATGTAGCATAATAACCAATGAATATACATTTGAGAGCTTGAGGGTCTAATTTGTTGATTGTAGGAGAGTGATTTCGGACATAGTAGGTGCAACCAAACACCATGGGAGGGATAAATCCATTAGGAGCTCAAAAGGTGTTCTAAAATTGAGAGTCGTGAATGGCATCTTATTAATTAAATAAGTAGCAGTAAGAATTGCATCATCTTAGTAAACTTTGGGAACATGCATAACAAAGAGTATTGACCTAACAACTTCCAAGAGATGTATGTTTTTCATTTCTACTACACCATTTGGAGCAAGGGTATCAACACAATTGGTTTGATGTATGATCCCTTGATCCCAGAGATAGTCTAGGAAAACAACATACTTATATTCTAAGCCATTATCACTTCTAAGGACTTGAATTTTTTTTATTAAATTGAGTAGTTACCATTTTGTGAAAGGACTTGAAACAACGACCAGCTTCATTTTTATGTGTCATAAGATAAACCTAAGTTGTTCGACAAAGAAATCTATAAAGGTAATAAACCAACTATATCTAGTGAGTGTTTTAACCCTACTAGGTCCCCAAACATCTGAATAGACAATCATGAAAGGCTTAATACTCCTTTAATTAATTATAGGGTAAGTACTTCTTGTGTGTTTACTAAATTCACAAGTTTCAAAAAATACACTAGTATTACTGCATTATTTACTCAAACTAAGAATAATCTTCCCTATCACTAAAAAAGAAGGACGACTTAATCTTTGATGCCATTGCATTATCTCCTTTGTTATGAATAAACAAAGATAGCAAATCTCCTTAAACAGTCAAAATCAAACACTGATGATAACAACTAAAACTGGCCGAGAGTATAAACATAACTCTATAGATATTAAATGCATAAACGAATCAAGAGGTACACGATTTATTGTGGTTCACCCCAAATAGAGGCTACGTCCACTTGAGCTTTGGTGAGAAGAGCTCACTCCACTACATATACTCAATCTAATTACAACCATACACGAAATCAAAACAAAAACAACCTTGGTTCTCTATACAAAATGCTCAGAATCACTAACAAATTAGGAGCTTACCTAGAATCATAAACCAGAGAACACATATGGACAAGTGGAAGACGAAAACTATACAGAGATTTACAGAGAGAGAGAGAGTAAAAACCCTAAACGACAACTCTCGGCCAAACCCCCTCTTTTCTTTCATCTTCCCCAATCAAATCATGAATCTCGAGGTGAGTAATTAATAATGCAACTGGACGGCTGAGATGGCACGAGATAAAGAAGCAGCAACGGCTCGAATGAAATCGTGCAAGAGAAATAACTACAGGCTACGCGACAAAAGCCAAAAGCCAAAGGGCTTGGGCTGGGCCAATGGTGGCTGCCAAATGGCCCTCTAGTGGGCGCCCAAATGGGCAGCCCACGGTTGCCAAATGGCCCCCCCAACCTTTGGGCCTCATTTGGTGTTTCACAAAAAATATAACAAACTCCACCTTGAAACATCAAATGACTAAGTAATCAAATATGATATATAAGTGCAGCATGCTACAATTCTCACCTTCACTGCTCTAGATGACTAAAGTAATTTAGCCATCATCAATATACAACAAATTCAAGCAGTGCTTGAATTTAGTTGCAATCAATACCTTGGTGCCCATGTCAACAGGATTGTTAGCTGTAGAAACTTTCTGGATGCCCACAGTTCCATCGGCTATCATTTCCCTTAAATAATGATATTTCACATCCACATGTTTGGTTCGATCATGATACACATGATTTTTGGATAGGTGGATGGCACTTTGGCTATCCGAGAAAACCACCACTTTGCTTTGAAGCGAGTGTATTTCCTTGAGAATACCTTGAAGCCATATGGCTTCCTTGAAGGCATCAGTTACAGCCACGTACTCTGCCTCAATAGAGGACAGAGCAATAAGTGGCTGCGGCTGAGACTTCCAATTGATGCAGTTTCCACCCAAGGTGAAATAAAAGGCAGTGGTGGATTTTTTGGAGTCTCTATCCCCTGCAAAATCAGAGTCAACATACCCAACAAGATCAAGTGTATCAAACCTTTTCTTAAAATTTAAACCAATGCATACAAAACCATTTATGTACCTAAGCAAATGTTTTAAAGCATCCCAATGAATTTTCCCAGGGTTTGACATATATCGACTAAGTAATGAAATTGATTATGCAAGGTCTGGCCTGGTACTTATCATTGAATACATAATTGTTCCAATTACATTTGCATAAGGGACATTTTTCATTTCTATAATTTCATAATTGGATGTGGGACACTGTAATTTAGATAAAATAAAATGTCCAACCAAGAGAACTATAACAGTTTTACAGTTTTGCATTCCAAATTTATGAACAACTTTTACCAAATAATCATGCTGATGTATTTTGAGACTATTGTTGCTTCTATTTCTCTCAATTTTCATTCCTAATATTTTCTTAGCAGGGCCTAAGTCTTTCATATCAAAGGTTGCATTTAACATTGATTTTAACTCCTTAATCTTTGACTTAGACTTGCTAATAAGTAGGATATCATCTACATACAACAGTAGATAAACAGGAATATCGGTGAGCATAAAATAGAATCAATTGTCATATTGACTTTTAACAAAACCAACCCCTAGAACAAAATTATCAAATTTTTTGTACCATTGTCTTGGGGCCTGTTTTAAGCCATACAGAGATTTTTTCAACAAATAGACATGATCAGTTTTTCCAGAAACAACATAACTAGTAGGCTGAACCATGTAAATGTGTTCATTAAGGTCTCCATGCAGAAATACAGTTTTAACATCTAACTGTTCAAGTTCTAAATCAAATTGAACTACAACTACAAGCATCATGCGGATTGTCTTAAATTTAACCACAAGAGAGAAAATTTCAGTATAATCTATCCCTTCCCCTTGTGTAAACCCCTTAGCTACTAGTCTTGCTTTATATCTAATAGAGTCATTAGAAGACATATATTCTTTTAGTTTGAACAGCCACTTACATTGGATTAGCTTCTGATTTTCTGGACGAGAGGGACAAGAACCCAAGTTCTGTTGGCCATGAGAGAGGCCATTTCTTCGTCCATGGCTTGTTGCCATTTTTGACTTTCCTTTGAGCTGACAGCTTCCTCATAAGAGGAAGGCTCACTGCTCCTCATTTCAACACCTGCCACCAAGGCACAAAATACTAAATCTAAAAAAGCATACCTAGCAGGTGGCCTTATGGACCTCCTTCTTCTATCTCGGGCAAGTTGGTAATCACCAAGATCTTGTTAAGGGTAGTCATGTTGCTCCACCTCAATCTCAGTCTCACCATTTTGTTCCTCATGATCAGTTTCATGATCAGAGGTATGGTCTAAGTTTGATATGGGTGAGGGATCACCTTCTGGTTTAGGTTATGGTATAACTGGAACACTAGGAGGGTTATCATTTATAACTGGGTGCTCCACCTCTATTTGGGTTCCTCCTAAGCTGATAACCACTGTTACAAATAAACAGAGATAGCAAATCTCCTTAAACAGTCAAAATCAAACACTGATGATAACAACTAAAACTGGCCGAGAGTATAAACATAACTCTATAGATATTAAATGCATAAACGAATCAAGAGGCACACGATTTATAGTGATTCACCCCAAATAGGGGCTACGTCCACTTGAGCTCCGGTGAGAAGAGCTCACTCCACTATATATACTCAATCCGATTACAACCATACACGAAATCAAAACAAAAATAACCCTGGTTCTCTATACAAAATGCTCAGAATCACTAACAGATTAGGAACTTACCTAGAATCATAAACCAGAGAACACATATGGACAAGTGGAAGACGAAAACTATACAGAGATTTACAGAGAGAAAGAGAGAGAGAGTAAAAACCCTAAACGACAACTCTCGGCCAAACCCTTCTTTTCTTTCGTCTTTCCCGATCAAATCATCAATCTCGAGGTGAGTGATAAATAAAGCAACTGGACGGCTGAGATGGCACGAGATAAAGGAAGCAGTAACGGCTCAGATGAAATCATGCAAGAGAAATAACTACAGGCTACGCGACAAAAGCCAAAAGCCAAAGGGCTTGGGCTGGGCCAATGGTGGCTGCCAAATGGCCCTCTAGTGGGCGCCCAAATGGGCAGCCCACGGTTGCCAAATGCCCCCCCCCAACCTTTGGGCCTCATTTGGTATTTCACAAAAAATATAACATCCTTCTTAGCTGAGGTTAGTTGGTTAACCTTTCGAGCTTAGTTTTTAGGCTGAGAGAATGATTTATTGTTCAAAAAGTATAAGCCATCAACTAGTCTACTAAAGCCAATCATTTTTCCTATGCTCACCTTTTGGAAAACACAATAGGTAGGGAAAAAGAAAATTTTACAATTTAGGGAATTTGTGATAGAACTTAAAGATAGCAAGTTATTTTCCAAATTAGGAACATGAAGAACAAATAACAGTTTTGAGGTTTTTGATGTAGTTAATAGTCCCATTTCCATAAATAGGAGAGAGGGTATCATATGTAATTCTAACATTTTCCTACTAGAACATGGGGTATAGGTCAAGTAGGAATTAGATAATGATCCAATTATAAGGGCTGAAGCCCTATAATTTATGAACTAGGTTGGTTGTTTTATAGAATTTGAGGAATAAAATGTTGTAGTAGTACCTTGAATAAGAGCATTACCAACTGTACCAACTTGGGCATAGTGTGATGTAGAAGCGATGCTTAAGTCCATCTTCATCTTAGTCATTAGTTGTTGTATAAAACTAATTCTTCCCTTGAGAGACAAGTTTTTTCAAGTTCTAATTATGGCTCTCCTTTAGTTTGGACAATTCTTATAGATGAACTTCATGATGCCCTTCCTGCCATTTTTCCTTTCCCTTAGTGGGTCTGCCATGTAAAGACCAACAAGTCTCCTTTACATGCCTAGGTTTTCCGTAATATTCACACCTCATCAAACTCTTACTGATACTCCCATAGCTAGTAGAGGTTCTTCCAAGTGATGGTTTCACCATCATAACTAATATGTTTGTTGTAGTAGGCTAGAGCATAACACTCATGCGCTCTTTTTGGTAAACATAAGAATAACCCTATTCAAGGTGGGTAAAAGCTCTCTACCTAAGATCTAAACCGTTATTTAGTCAAACTTTATATTCAACCCAGCTAAAAAATCAAATACTCTTTCTTTATTAATCATTTTTTGGATCTTAGAAGTATCCTTAAGACATTCTATCTAGAAATCTTGATAATAATCTAGCTCTTACTATAGAATGTTTAATTCAGCGTAATATTGAGAAATTGACACTCATCTAGTTTAGTTTCATGTACCTTTTTTCAAATCTCATAAATTTATGCATCATATCCTACTTGAGAGGTCTGGTATGCAACATTCCAGATCTTTCCTACTGTATCAAGCAGTAGATATCCCTTGACAATGTTTGGTTGCATTGAGTTAATCAACTAAGACATCACAAAAGAGTTCTTTATCTCCCATTGTTGAGCTTGTACTGTTGGTCCCTTGACACACACAATGGCCACTCAAGAGGGGGGTGAATTGAGTGATTAAAAACCTATTGACCGAATTCTTCCCTTTTAAAAACTCTTGAGATTTTCTTATACACAAAATACACTTGTTATAAATATATATGTTGTTTGGAAATAATAGCAATATAAATACACAAACAACCACAATATAAACACAAGATATATAGTGGTTCGGTGTCTCCCACACCTACTTCACTCTCTCAAGATCAACCTGACACTTGAGGTTCCACTAAAATCACAACACTAGGTTTTCTCACAAGATCACTTAGCAAACTTGTACACCCCAAGGTTTTTCCCTTAGCTCACCCCGGAAACTAATACAACAAAACAACAACAACACCTAGATTACAATAGGCTCTAGGATGTCATACCACAATCCAATACAAATAAATTAATCCTATGTCCAACACACTTGGACTAAAATGGATATCAATACAAGAACAATATACAAGGCAAATGAAATAATACAAGTTACCACAAATGGAGAAAATATCTTCTCTTTTGCCTTGGGCTCCAATGGATTAAACTTTAAGCTTGAGCCTTGGATTTCTATTCTTGAGTTGCTTGAGAGCTTGGGTGTGCTTTAGGAAGATAGGAAATGGTAGAGCATTAGCCTTCTCCAAAAATCCCTTCTTGATATATATAGTGGAGCTTCCAACGAATCTGTAACGGCTAGAAAAAATTCGACTGTTGGACCTGAGAGTCGACTTCTCTAAAACAGGAGTCGACTCCTATTTTAAGTGGGAGTCGACTCTAGTTATACAAGAGTTGACTTCTCTAATGCTAGAGTTGACTCTTCGAAAAACATCAATACTACTATGTCGACTCTGCATAAAACTACTCTCGACTAGGTCGCCTCTAGCTTTGCAAGAGTCGACTTCAGATTAAGAGGAATCAACTCTAGATATACAAGAGTTAACTTCTGAGGCCAAATTACAGAAAATAGATTTTATACATATAGCAATAGATTGTAGATATAAACCATATAGCATGTATATATTACAAGATATTATACAAGTAAATGTCCTCATTTTATTTTATTTATATTTTACCTTTTATTTACTTTAATACATAAATGTAAATAAGAAAGTAACCCCCATTTGGATTCAATAAAAATATCTAAAAAATTAAACTCCAAAACAATAAGAAAGTAGAATTTTGGTTTTAGTACAAATTCGGGATTTAACAATTTTACCACCTTCAAAATACATATATCATATTTCTAAAAAAATTCATTAAAAATTATTTTAACAACAATGAATATTAGCTATCGAAATATCGGGAAATAGTTTTTCAAAATGAAAATATTTTCTTATATGTCCCCTTATAATGCGCTAATATTCCAAACTTAGAGAAATAGTATTTCTTAGTTCATTTTGATACACAAAATACTATAATTCTTAAAAAATGTTAACCAACATAAGATGTATCAAAATTCCATTAGGAGATTTTAAATATACCAAAAATAGTTTTACTAAAATTATATTTTTTTAATAATCAAAACACATAATAGGTTGATTGGAGCAATTTGGCTCAACATGTACATCTCTAGTGATAGGTTTTTGACTTTTCATGCCAGTAATATAGTCTTTCAATTCTTGGGCTTTGATGAACAATTTGCAGGAGTGGGACCAGGCTAGATAGTTACTTCCATCTAGTTTCCTTGGACTAATCGGCAAGGATGGATTTTCAAAGGGTACTATAGTTTTAGGCCCCTCGCTAGGCACTACAGCCCTTGTAACACCTGATGATTTAACCTACTCTTAGGACATTTTCATTCAAACTATTTTCTTTTTGCTCCTAGTCTAGTTATGGCTCTAATACCATGTAAAAATAATAATAACTAGGCTATGAAAGTGTAGGAAAAAAAGACTACTTGACTCTTTAGATTATCCTTTACTTATAACCTCAGAATTTACAATTTAGGAATCTAAAAGAGGAAAGGGTACATGAGCAAAGTATATGTAAGAAACATCCTAATCACAACTTATATACATTCACTTTGCTGATCTTTAACTGGACTAAATGAAGACTCAAGTTGTGAAGTGGAATGTGGTGTAGAATGAATGGCCTATTGTGACTCATCAACCTCAAATTCAAGATTTTTAGCTGATTATTCTTGTCTCAAAAACCCATACTTATTTCCTAGATGAAGCATGAAATTTTCATCAAAAATAACATCTCTGCCAACCAAAAGTTTTGGAGACTTAGAAGAAGGATACCACAATTTGTAACCTTTGACACCTAAAGCATACCCAAAAAATATGCATTTTTTAGATATGTGTTCCAATTTTCCATCATTCAAGTGCATATATGCAGACATCCAAAAACTTTTAAATTAGAGTAATTAATAGAAGTACTTGACGATACCTTCTTAGGCGTTTTGAAATCAATACCTGTTAAAGATCAATTCACCAAGTGACAAGCAATGGAAATAGCTTTCAGAAGTCTATCTATATTTGAGAGCATACACCTTGCCCTTTCTATAAGGGTTCTATTCATGTATTCTACTACATCGTTTTGTTGTGGGGCCATCCTTACTATGCAATGTCCCATAATTCCCTCGTCCTTGCAAAACTCATTAAACTCTCTGTTGCAAAACTCAAGACAATTATCTGTTTTGAGCCATTAATGTGTTTCCCTATTTGGTTTTCAATCAAAACATTCCATTGCTTAAAGGTCTTAAATAGCTCATCCTTGTGCTTTATGAAATAAACCCAAACTTTCCTTGAAAAATCGTCAAAAAAAGTAAGAAGATACTTAGCACCACCCTTGGACTTCACTTTAGTAGGACCCTAAAGGTTAGAGTGATGTAATTAAGAGTACCCTTGGTCTTGTGAGTGGCAATGCCAAAACTGATCCTCTTTTGCTTTTCCAAAAATACATTGCTCGCAAAGTTCCCTCTTTCTTGTATTCTGACTTCCAAAGAGTCCTTTTTTGCTGAGTATTGCTAAACCTTTATACTTATGTGGCCTAGTCTTATATCCCATAATTTGGCCATATTCAAATTTGACAAAGATACTAAAACTACAGCAAAAGCAGTCATAACAAATCCTTATAGTACATACAAACTCCCAAATTCTTGGCCTTCATTACTACTAGGACACCTTTGTAAATCCGCAAAACTCCATCTCCACTTGAGTGTTTGCACCCATTGTTGTCAAGAGGGTCTAAAGAGATGAAATTCTTCTTCAATTTTGGAACATGTTTAATATTTGCCAATGTTCTTACTATTCCATCATGCATACGAATTTTGATTGTACCCATATTGATAACCTTACAAGTTGCATTGTTACCCATTAAAAGAATCCCACCATCAACTAATTCATAAGATGAAAACCAGTCCTTATTTGTGCATATGTGGAAGTAGTATCCATAATCCATTATCAACTCATCTTTTATCTTTCCTTTAGCATTTGTGGCAATAAGAACGACATCAAATTTTTTCTCTACAACACTAGCTTTGGCAGTATTAGGATTTTTCTTTTTTTCTCTTCTTTCTTTTTTAGTTTCCTACATTCCTTTACTATGTGCCCCTTTTTCTTACAGTAATTTCAAGTCATGTTCTTGTGTTTGGTTGGACCATCCCTTTTTTCTTGTTATCATCTTGCTCTCTCTCTTTTGGTCTACCTCGTCAACCAAACCTTCAGCCTGATTATCTCTTTTAGCAAGTATCTTACTGTCGTCATTAGAAAGCAAAGCTACCTTAACATCCTTAAGGCCTAAAATTTTCTTACCATAAAGCATTATATCTTGGAAATGCTTGTAGCATAGTGGTAAAGAGCACAACAATTTCAAAGCAGTATCCTCCTCATTTATTTCAATGTTAAGATTCTCCAAATCCAACAAAATTGAGTTATATTCATCAATATGGGTTTTAATTGATGTGTTTTCGTCTATCTGAAAATTGTAAAACCATATATAACTTGTGATGAAGTTGGTTAATCAGAGTCTTGGTCATGTACAGAGACTCTAATTTTGCCTAAACTCCAATAGCCATATATTCCTTGATGGCTTCTTTAAGAACTTCATTTGACAAGCACAATTAGATGGTAGACATGCACTTATCATTGAGGGTTTCCTTTTTTTTTCTACAATCAAAGTGTTTGGCAACTTGTGATTTTCCTCCAAAGCTTTGTGAAAGCATTTTAACCTTCCACAAAGCAAAGTTAGTGCTCCCATCAAACTTTTCAATGTCAAATTTGGTTATGAACAATTGTGAAAAAATTCAAAGTGGGCACATGAAAGCCATAAGAAGATGAACAGTTACCAAAAAATGAATTGGAAATTGAAAAGCAAACAATCATTGGAAAAATACCAACAATAATTAGACAATACCAAATAGTCATTGAAAAATACCAACACTCACTCGAAATAACGGGTTAGTGATGAAATGCAAAAGTTGTGCTAATTAAATACCAACGATGATGAGAGATGTTGACACTAAAACTTTATGCAAGTCGACGATGGACAATGATGAAGATGATGACAACCAAAGACGATGATGATAGTGGTTTGCAGCACTGTGATGGTGGCCAACCTTATAGGGAGATGAACAAACATGAAGTCTTAAGAATAGAGAACCAACGATGAAGATGAAGCCATTGATGATGAAGACAACATAGATAACTTGCAGAGCTAAGATACTTACTTTTCTTCCATCGCCAATTTGATTCTGGTAGGTCTCACCAAATGAGTCAAGCTTTGAAACGTTTGTGAAGAATGTGATTCAAATCTTCTCTGTGTATATTCGTATGTATATATGCATATATGTGTATGTATTAACAAAGAGAAGAATAAGAACATGAGAGATTTACATGGTTTGACATCATCCTACATCCACGAGATGGAAAATTTCAAATCCACTAACATGGAATTGTTTGTTTTACAATGGTTCCTCCCTTAACTTTGTCTTGATTCTCCATACAAATAGAAATGATTTATATATATAAGAAAGAAAACAAGACCCTAATCTCACTAAGAGACAACAGGCCTAACATGGGCTTTGGACTCTGGAATTAAAGGCATAACACAACACAAGTTGAGAATGGAATGTGGATGAGTGATATGAGTGTTGCAAATTTCCAATTGCTCTTTTTACTTGAATTTTTTTGAACTTACCTTTGCATCTTATAAGAATTATTCATCAGGCATGAATCTTGTTAAGATTGTTTGGGAGAGATTTGGTGATAATGGAATGGAATGAATGAAAATATAGAAAATAGAACAAAAAATTCATTCTTGTTTGAAAGAGTGTGAGATGAAAAGTAAAAACACTTAGCGGTTTTAGCCTCATTTTTATCCAATTTATGGGAGAAAAGTGAATAAAGTTTTCATTTCTTTATTAAAAAGACTCCCAAACAAAAACAAAAAGAGTCTACAAACTTAGTTTACCTGAGGATTCTAAATTAAGCCAACTAAAAAGTAACATCTCGTTACCATAGTTCACAAAACCCAAACTTAGTTTACTTATGGAATCTAAATTAAGCCAATTAAAAGTAACATCTCATTGCTATAGTTCGCAAAACTCACTTGCTATGTGTGATAATTATGACTCAAAATCCTTATTTATTTATGATTGGGTTTCCTAATTTGACCGAGACTATAACTTCAAATTTGACTGTGATTATGATGTTGTCAAATTCGATTTTATCTAAGATTTATTTCATTTGGAGGAATATCCTCATGCGTCATCTTTTGATCAGAATATAATTTTTTGTATTCATTCATAAATGATTTTAGGTCTATAAATAGGTGCCCAGGTCACATGAAATCAAACACAGAGTTTACGTGTCAATATTACTTTTGTATTACCATTTTCGGTTAGTGATATTTTATTTCTTTCTGCTCGTGATTTTTTTCAATTTAGGTTTTTCACGTTAAATTTTGTGTTCATGTGTGATTGATTGGTATTAGGATTTATGATTCAAAATGTATTTTCATATAATTGATATGTGTTGTTTGTTTGCATTTTTGATATATGCATTTGGGTTTCATCTTACTTACATTTAATTGAAGTTTAAATGTGTATATGATTTGCTGATTATTTTGTGGGCTAATTAGCCTTTGGGCTGAGATCTATTTTATATGTAAAGCCCATTTTCATGTGGCCCATGCGATTTGCCTCAGCCCAGCCCAGTTGCTTGTTGCTATATAAGGGCAGCTTCATGCCCTACTTGTAACAGATATGTTATTTCTCTCATTTTGAAACCCAATGTTCGGTGCACTCGAAATGAGTCTCTCTCTCTCTTGAAAATTCTTCTCTTGTTCGATTGATCGATTTGTTGGTAAGATCTATTGGTAAGTGTTGGTATTGTTTAATCTCCGTTGGAAATCGCCTAAGGCGTGAGGGATTGAAACTGATAAGAACGCAAATACTTGTCTTGATCATGAGATCAGGTTGAACAGATTCTTTCTTGTTTTTGAAAGTGTATTTGTTTTCAGTATTGTATCCAATGCCGTTGTACTTGTATATTGACTTGATTTCTTTATTGTAAGCCAATGTAATCTCTTGTAATCGAAAACATTCATAGTGGATTGATTAGAGGCGGAGCCTCTACGGCGAGTAGGATATATTGATTCGAACACATAAAAGCTTTGTGTTCTTTTTTTTTCTTGATTTATGCTTATTTTTGGTTGGTTTGGCTGATTAAACAAGGTTAATACGTTAACAATTGGTTTGATTGTGGTCTATTGTCGATCCAATTTTGTAATAAAGTGGTATAAGAGCCGTTAGATCAAATCATCAATAGTTTGCAAGATCCCAGCCGTTGGATCTGAAAATTTTCAACAGCAGCAAACAGTATCATCTTCTTCTTTGGTTTCAAGCAGCAGCTGCCACCACCAGTGCCGCCACCTGCCACCGCCGTTCGAACATTCGACGTCCACCTCACCAGCCACAGCCGTCGACCTCCACGACCGCTGCTGTCTGCCTAACGTTCTTCTTTTCTCGCTGTCTGCTATTTCAGAAACCAGCAATCGCGCCCACTGTCGTCTGACCGCCACACGCCGTCACGACCTTCCTCCCTCGCGTCGCCGGCCAATCGCATGACCTTCTTCCACAGCCTCTGATCGTGTTTCTTTTTGGGCTGTTTATTAGTGCCTTCCCGATCGATCTCCTTTGCCATCGGTTTCAGCCATCGCCGACTGCCCTTCAACACGCCATCACCGTTCGTCTGTAGGCCTTGCCATTATGACACAACGCCATTTTCGGCCGCTGCTTTAAACCATCGTCGATCTCCGGCCAATATCGGTCCTTGTCTGCAAGTTTTGCTTCCGCCATCAACGGCCTTCCATTGCCTCTGCCAAGCTTCAAGATTCAACCCAGATCCCAAATGGGGTTAGGTTTAACCCATTAACCCATCAGCCCACCAGATCTGACCGCCTTCCAGATCCAGCAGATTTGTCATCCAGATCCAGATCTGATTTTTGCCTAGATTTGGCCCAGATTCCGTATTTTTAATTTGTTTTTCAATTGGGTTTATTATTGAAATTATTTGATATTATTTGAAAATATTTAATGGCTTGGTCAAAGTACGATATTTCTTTGTTGGACTAAAATATCAGATTTTCACTATGGCAGGTTAAGATGTGTGCGTGCAATTTTGGCACAGATAGATTTAGATGATGTGCTTTTGGCCTTCGAAAAAATGCCACAATCACGGAGTATTGAAGAAAAATAGCGTAAGGATCATAAGGCCTTATCTCAAATACATATGCATTTATCGAATCAAATTTTATAGGATATTTTGAAAGAAAAAATCGTTTTCACTCTATGGTTGAAACTGGAACACTGTGTATGACAAAGAACTTAACCAATAAGTTGTATCTGAAGCAAAGATTATATTTTCATCGAATGGCTGAAGGTATGTCTATTAAGTCATTTAATAGTTTTTAAAGAAATTGTTTCTAATTTGGAGGCCATGAAAGTTAGGTATGGCAATGAGGATTTGACTCTAATTTTGTTATGTTCTCTACCGACCTCTTATTCAACTTTTAGAGACACCATACTCTATAGTCGAGATACTCTCACCTTAGATGAAGTTTATGATGCTTTATTTTTGAAAAAAAAAATTGATATTTGTTGATTAGAGGAAGAGCATATAATAGAAATTCTAGTGGTAGAGGGAAAAGTAGATCCAAGTCCAGAAACAAATTAAGAAACAGTCTGTAATTACTGTAAGAAGAAATAACACATAAAGAAGAAGTATTATAAGTTGCAGAACAAATTTTAGAGACATGAAATTGACCAAAAATGAAAAGAACTAGGGGTGTGCACGGTGCGGTTTGGACGGTTTAGGAGGGATTTAATACACCAAACCGCATGTACGATTTGGCATTAAACAGACCGCGCGATCTGGTTTGGTGTGCACAAATCCCACCAGACTGCACTGCATATGCGGTGCAGTCTGGTGCGGTTTTCGCGGTTTGGTGCTTCTTTATTGTTTCATTTGGTGCTTCCTCTACTAACTTATAAATTTTTTATTAAAACATAAAAATCAATGCATAAAATCATAGTTTTTAAATTTTTATAGTATCTTGGAGTTTAAAACTAAAATAAGTTACAATTTAATAAAAAATACAAATTTAAAAGTTTAAAATCTTCAACATAACCATATGTTCATAATATAAAAATCCACAATATAATTCATAGTCAATAAAACATATATATTTTTAATTTATTTTTTTAAATTTTAAATTATTAGATATTTTTAATTTTTTTATTAATATACTACTTGGCCGGTTTGGTTTTAACCGAACCAAAAAAATCACAAATGCATGGTTTGAGAATTTCTCAAATCGTGCCGAACCGCACCCCCAAAAATCCACGCAATTTGGTGCGGCCGATTTCCGTGGTTTGAATGTTTTTTTGCACACCCCTAAAAAGAACCACAAATTTCATGTGAAACCAATGTTGTGAAAATAACAATACTGATGGAGAATTTATGGTGGTTATTAATGAGGGTACTAAACTTAGTGAAAATTGGATCCTCGATATAGTATGCACGTTTTATATGTCTCTTAATAGGGATTGATTTTCGACATATAAATTTCTAATTTCTGGTGATATGTTGATGGGAAATAATTCTTCTTGTAAAATTGCTAATATTAAAATTATCAAAATTAAGATGTTCGATAGTATTGTTCAAACTTTAATTGATGTCAAACATATTCCCAATCTTAAGAGAAATTTTATTTCATTGAGTACTCTTGATTCGAATAGGTACAAATTCATTGGTGAAGGTGGAGTTATCAAGGTTAGTAGAGGTGCTCTTGTTGTGAAAAAAAGCACGAAATAGTACAGACGTTGATTATATGTTCTACAGGATTCTACCATTACAGGTGATACTTCAATTTCTATTTCTTTTTTATCTGATATTGATCTCACTCAGTTATGGCATATGCGTCTTGGGCATATGAGTGAAATCACTACAAAAAATCAAGCATTTAGTGACGGAAAAATCCGTCGCTAAATAATTTAGCGATAGATTTAGCAACGAATTGGAATCTGTCGCTAAAATTGGCGTCGCTAAATTTTAGCGACGAAGCAATTTAATGACAGAATCAGCGATAAAATTTTTTTCGTCGCTAAATTAGTGACGGAATTTTATCCGTCGCTGAACAGCGAATGAATTGTCCCCGTTGCTGTTTAGCGACGGAATGACATTTCGTCTCTGAATCAGCCATCGAAAAAAAATAAAATCAACGCCCGCACTCTGTGCGAGTGCCATGTGGCATTGCCTCTGCCCACCACTTGGTGAGCCCACCAACAGGCGCTGGAATTATTTTTCAGTCTAACGATTTTGCTTGTCTTTCCCAAGGATTGAACCCTGAACCTCTAATCTCCCCCCTGCACGCGTGACCAGCTGATCTAGAACACTTCTTAGTTTATTAGTTGCATAAAATATTTGTATACTATATTTATTTAAACTTTTCAGAATTACTTTTTCAACCCAAAAATTTTCCAAACTTATTTTTAAAATATTCCATCACTCATTTTGAATTTTATTTTATTTATTTTTTATTTTTTTAGCGATGGGTGTGACCCCGTCGCAAAATTTTATATTTTTTATTTATTTATTTTTTAAATTTTATGGACGAGTGTCACTCCGTCGCTAAATTTTATATTATTTATTTATTTTTTAAATTTTAGCAATGGGTGTCACAGCGTCGCTAAAATTTAATTTTTTTTAATTTTTTAGTGATGGGTGTCACACCATCACTAAATTTTATATTTTTTATTTAATTTTTTAATTGTTTAGTGACGAGTGTCACCCCGTTGCTAAATTTTATATTTATTATTTAATTTTTTTAAATTTTAGTGACAGGTGTCACCCCGTCGTTAAAATTTAATTTTTTATTTAATTTTTTTTAAATTTTAGCGACGGGTGTTACCTCGTTGCTAAATTTTATATTTTTTATTTAATTTTTTTTAAAATTTTAGTGACAGGTGTTACCCTCTCGCTAAAATTTAATTTGTTTTAATTGTTTAGCGACAAGTGTCACCCTGTCGCTAAATTTTATATTTTTTATTTAATTTTTTAAAAATTTTAGCAACGGGTGTCACCCCTTGGCTAAAATTTAATTATTTATTTATTTTTTTTAAATTTTTTAGCTACGGGATTTCTTTAGCTAATTCCGTGGCAAAATTTAGCGACAGGTATTTTCGTCGCTAAATTAAAAAAATATTTAACATATTAGCGATGGAAATTCTGTCGCTATCCATAGCTAATTAGCGACGTAATTTTTCCATCACTAAATTTCGTCCCTAAAAATTATTTTTCTTGTAGTGAGGTATGGCTGAATTGAGCAAGCGAGGACTTTTTGAAGGGCAGAGTACTAGAAAATTAGAGTTTTGTGAGCACTGTATTTTCAGTAAGTAAAAATGGGTTAAATTTACTAAGGCATTCATAATACGAAAAGTATATTGGATAATGTCCATTCTGATCTCTGGAGTCCAGCCAGAGTACCCTCTGCAGGTGGTGCCAAATATGTTGACCAAGTCACTGTCTATTACAAAGTTTGAGCATTGCGTGGATTTGGTTGGTATTCGTTAGGAAGATTGATTCTCCGTGATTTCGTTGGAAGAAATAATTCTAAATAATTATGTTTGTGGATTTAGAGTCAAAGTGGAGATTTATGATAATTATGACTTAAAATCCTTATTTATCTGTGATTGAGTTTCCTAATTTTACCAAGACTGTGACTTTGAATTTGACTGTGATTATGATGTTGTCAAATTTGATTTTATCTGATATTTATTTCATCTGGAGAAATATCCTCATGCGTTATCTTTTGGCCAGGATATGATTTTTTGTATTCATCCATAGATAATTTTAGGTCTATAAATAGATGCCCAAGTCACATAAAATCATACGCGGAATTTATATGTCAATATCACTTTTGTATTACCATTTTTGGTTAGTGATATTTTATTTCTTTCTGTCGAGATTTTTCCCAATTTAGATTTTTCACGTTAAATTATGTATTCGCGTATGATTGATTGGTTTGATTGTAGTTTATTGCGGATCCAATTTCGTAACACTATGTTTAATATTGTTAGAAGCATGAACTTCTCAAAAAGTATTGAAAATTTATTTATTAAAAAAATTATTTTTAATACTTTTCACAATCTCCCTTGGGGAGATAATGATTTTTAATTGGCTTAATTTACACTATTTAAGTACCCTAAGTTTGTACAAAAACTTGTAAAACGAGAGTCTCCTGCATTGTAATATTTTTCATATAAAAATTATTTATGAAAAAAAGAAAAAAAAAATCGATTCACCTCCAATAATTCAATGGGTGGCCCCTAAATTTAAAAATTAAAAATTAATTTACATAAATTTTAAACCGTCAAATTATTTTTATTTACGTTCACATCTTTTAAATAACTCATCCTTTACTGACCAAAATGCGAAACACTTTGATGTTCATCCATATAATGATTGTTCACTTTGAAGTCACAGGAAAAAAAAAAAAGAAAAAAAGAAAAACTCACAAGTGAACAGAAAAACAGTGTAATATATCTCTTTATTTGCCACTACTGGGTGGGACAAATCACAGAACTCACTGGATTAATTGCTATGTTCTCTACCAAAAAGACAAAAAGTCAAATATATATATATATATAGACATACAGAAAACACAGAGAGCCAAAAATGGTGATAAGGCAGCTGGAATTCACCAATCTCCATGCCCCCACCGCCAAAGAAATATTCAAAAGATGACATAATTCAGAAATCCAATCCAAATCTACTGCTCTCTGGTGGAAGAAGAACCGCAAAAACACCATCTCACACCATCGATTCGATGTTAATTAGCAAGCCAGAACCAGATCTATTGTATATATATATAACTGATTTTTGAAGGAAGCGCTAGGGTTAGGGTTTTTACTTTTTCATGTCGGCTTCAAATCCTGAAACATGGCGTCCCACCGGATCTCGTCCACCCAGTACGAGTCGTCGTTCCGCTCCGGCTTCCGGCAGCCGTCGTCGTCGTCGTCGACGACAACCGCCGGACTTGAAAAGCTGTTCACTCTGGGGCTGCCGCCGTTGGTGAGCAGGAGGCGGCTTGGCTTCGATATCAGCAGCCGCTTGTTCCTCTTCGCCATCGCGTCCTTCCTTCTCGAGCTGCAGGCCCGCCGCGGCGGCACCAGCACGATAGCCGTCGCCGGGGAGTCCTCACGGCGGATCAGGCTCCGGATGCGGCTGGAGACAAAGCGCTTCGTGCGCTTGATGGCGAGCAGGAGGCTGGAGATGGGGTGGGTTCTAGATTCCTTCCTGGCCAGCTTGAGGATCTCGAGTCGGTGCTTGGCGATGGCGATGCCCATGCTCTGGAGAAACTCGTGGTTGAAGTAGGCGATGTCGTCTTCTTCGAGCTCGTTCTGGGAGAAAGCGAGGCCGTACTCGTACACTAGCGACGGCTCCAGCCCGGTCTTCGATAGCCAGGAGAACCAGTCCATGGCTGGCAATTGACAGATGGTCTCAACATGAGCCCTCTTCCCATAGAGAGAGATTAGCACATATATATATATATGTATGTATATATATATAAATACAAGCTTTGGCCCACCCTCCCTGCCCTTTTTCACTTACCTAATAGACGAGAAGACAAGGCACCTACATGGGATGGGACTCCTTGGATGGCGTATTTACGTATTTGCCTGCAAGACACAACGTACAATTCAATTTGGATGTTTAATTTTTTTTTTTTAATTACATAGGATGTCCGAGTTTCGCTCGATTAATTTTCAGGAGCAGATGACTTTTTTCCTTGATGCACCTTTTAAATAAATCTAAATGCGAACATAATTTATATATATTTAGAATTGGACATTCAGTGTAGTTCATGCAAAACTTACCTTCTAGCCTTGTTATTGCATTCTAATTAAATGCTGTCTTTTGGTAATAATTTTATCTTCTAAATCATCGTACTAATTCAAACTTTGATATTTCATATGAAACTCCAAATATTTTATCACTGTACCTGTATGCTTAATTGTCCATCGCTAGGACTCCTCTTAAATACACATCATTCGCAGTTTATATAATCACTCACCAATTAGTCACGTAAGCTGAAGAAGCCAAGGATGGATGCTCAGAGGGCAAATAACATCATAACACCATCAGGTCTACCACTTTACTATAAAAGACATACAGGAGATTAAGTTGTTTTTTCTATGATTGGCGTTTGAATAAATTCTTCTAAAAGCGAGTTAAGACATATATATTTACGTCACTGAGTTAACATACATATTTTAGTTTTGGGTCCAAAATGAAGAGCATAAAGATACTTAGAGAAGGGAGTGGTTGAAACTTGGGTAATTGGTTAGCATTGTGGGGGTGGTGGGGGGTAAAGGGTGGTTGAGACTTGAGAATGACAAAAGGGGGGAGTGTGGAGTGGGGGGTGGGGTCTTTTAGAAGGGAGAGTGAGAGAGGCCACATGCATGTTCAAGTGTTCCCTCCAATCTAATCTAAAGAATGAGATGGGAAAATTACAAAAGGAGTGAGGACTAAGGAATTGGTTTTGTTTTGTGAACTTGACTGTGGACTCTGTCGTGTGAAGTGTGTGTGGGGGCAACAGTGCCACTGCCATCAATCACGGATTCAGCAAAAGCTTACTCTGTGGGGCACACACCCTCCCCTAAGGTCCCTACACTTGTATTTGTATTTGTTTCAGGGGAGTTGCATCATTCCAAATTCTTGATTTACCTTTTGAGATTTTTGGGTTTTCTGTTTGATTCTTGTGATTGATTAGTTATTCATTTAATTTTTTGTATTGTATTATTACACTTAAATACTAGTTTATTGAAAGCTTTGAGACAAAAAAGTATACTTTATTGGAGCTTTTGTCAGTTATACTATGATAAAAGGGAATTCTAATAAATTTCCAAAGATAGACAGCCACCCTCTTGGGTCTTGCATCCATGGATGACTTTTGCTTTTGGTCAACAATACTAGTAATCTAAGTTATACTTTGGAATTCAAGTCACATGCTTGCCTGTCACGCTAGGTAGACATGGTCAATTAATGCATAATGGTTGAATAAGAAACCGGTTCTTTAAAATATTAAAGATAAAAATCGCTTGATGAGCAAGCTTCTTTTTTTTTTTTTTTTTTTCATTTTTTGAAAGTTATATTTCATTCAATATTGATGTCGCTTAAATGCAATAATAAAAATTTATTTGTCGAGGAGAACTGTCTTCAAATCTCAAGAACTCTACGAAAACAAATTCGTCAGATGACAAAAGAAAGTGTAGAACTTTTGAACTGATAATGAATGACTTATCTTTTTTAGAATGAGAGTTCACCTATATATAATTGAGTTGAGAGATTTGTGATAAGCATTCATAAGATGGATTCCAACGCTTCGCTATTAAGCTTGCCAAGTCAAAAGTTTAGAGAGCCAAGTCAATTTCTTCACTCTAACGCAGCATGCCATCTGTTGATAGTGAAGCCCCAACTCAAGGCTGCTGGACGGAAGGCTAGTGGGCTTGACCCACTTAGCAACCTCCAGCAACCTCTTAAAGGATGGATGGCAATTGGGCTTGGCCCATTCAGCAACCTCCAGCAACCTCTTAAAGGATGGATGGCAATTGGGCTTGGCCCATTCAGCAACCTCCAGCGATCCGTTAACTCGATGGCCCATCCAATGCCCTCCCATATATAAAGCTCGGTCTTCGTTTGTTACAACAGCATTCGCCCTTAGCCCTAAATCTGCCGATTTTCTCTCAAAACCGATCTTCTCTCTTGGCTATTTAAAACCCTAGCTGCGACTCATGGAGAGACGCTGGTGCTCTCAGATTTCTTCCATCTACTGCTGTCAACCTTACCTTTGGTGCTGTTTGAGTCCTACAGATCTTGTGTGTTGGCTCGTTTATGGTTGTAAGCTATTTCTGTCACTGATTTACATATTTATCTTGCTGTACTTTGTATTGAGTGTTGAGGAGTTGAGGGTGTATATCTATCATCATTATTATAGTGCAGTGAGCTCCCTTAAACCGGAACTCAACGTGGATGTAGCCCTATTTTAGGGTGAACCACGGTAAAACCTTGTGCCTCTTCTTTTACTGTTTTTATGCTTGTGTTGCTTCGATTTATCTTGTGGGAACAAACTGTCATTTTTCTTCCTGTGTTAGAGGTGGTTGGGATATTTTGTATGTGTGTATGTGTACGCCCCAGCCCAACAGTGGTATCAGAGCCCTAAATCGATTACCTTGTTTATCTTGCTGGTTGTTTTCTGTTCGTGTTTGGGTAACTGCCCTCTAGGGTTTTTTTATGAGAGATTCAGTCAGTGAGGGTTTACTGAGAAAATCTCTAGTAGTGACCAGGGGTTAGGGTATCCGATTGCAAGATGACTACCACTAGGTTTGATATTGGGGTTTTCGATGGTAAAGGGGATTTTGGGAGTTGGAAGAAAAAGATGAGGGTTCTGCTCTCACATCATAAACTGGCAATTGCCCTAGAACCAGATGATAGGAAATGGACTAGGGAACAATTAGCTCAGACAGCTGAGATTAGGGAAGAGGCTTATAACCTTATTTTTCTGCATCTAGGTGACACTGTCATTCGAAAAGTAGATGGAATAACCTCACCTCTTGACCTTTGGAATAAACTAGAATCTTTATATGCTGTTATGGCTGCCCCTAATTTAGTTTATCTCAAAGGTCTGTTATTTAATTTCAAAATGGACACGTCTAAGTCTATGGATGAAAACATAGATGAGTTTACTAGGTTGTCTCTTCTTCTAAGGGGAACTGACCAAGCATTAGGAGACACTAGTGAAGCAATGATCTTACTAAATTCTTTGCCTGATGATTATAATGTGGTAAAACATGCTCTCCAATACACTGGTATAGTCCCAACACTTGAATTAGTTATTTCAGGGCTAAAGGCTAGAGAACTAGAATTAAATGCCTCTAAGAAACATGGTAATGCTCTATTCACAAAAGGGAAATTTCATAAGAAGCAATTTAATTCTGAACCATCTAATGGATTTAACTCTAAGGGCAAGAAAAAGGATAACAAAGGAAAACAAAAACCTAAATGGAAATGTTATCATTGCGGTAAGGAAGGCCATATTAAAAAATACTGCTATGACTTAAAGAGACAAAATCAAAAGGCAAACCCAACTGATCCTGTAGGAACCTCAAATTGTTTAGCAGAAGTCTTAACTGTTTCTGAAACTTCCTCTAGTGAATGGATTATGGATTCAGGATGTTCTTTTCATATGAGTCCTAACCTAGAATGGTTTCATAACTTTGATGATAATGAAAAGGGAACAGTTTATATGGGAAACAATCATTCATGCAAAGTAGAAGGCATAGGGGACATATCACTTAAACTTCATGACAACAACTTAATAATTCTGACAGGGGTAAGATATGTGCCAAATTTAAAAAGAAACCTAATATCACTTGGTACTTTAGATGAACAAGGATTATCTTATAAAGCTGAAAGAGGTTCATTGTTTGTATTTAAGAATGATAAGTTAGTTCTTTCTGGTACCAAGAAAAATGGTTTATATGTTTTGAATGGTTGTTGTTCTTCATACCTGCCTGCTGCATGCACTGTTAAATCTGAGGGAACAGATCTATGGCACTTGAGGCTTGGTCATATGAGCTTGAAAGGTATGCAGGCTTTATCGAGCCAAGGCTACCTAGGTTCTCTAACACCTGACTCTATAAATTTCTGTGAGTCATGTATCCTTGGCAAGCAACGCAGGTTGAGCTTCCCTAAAGGAACTCACCTTGCGAAGGCATGCCTAGAATACTTACATGCAGATCTTTGGGGTCCATCTCAAACACCTACTCAAGGTGGAAACAGGTATTTTCTCTCTATTATTGATGATTATACTAGGAAGGTCTGGGTTTTCTTACTTAAATCTAAAGATCAGACATTAGACAAATTTAAGTCATGGAAAACTCTAGTAGAAAATCAATCAGAAAGAAAAATTAAAATTTTAAGAACAGATAATGGGTTAGAGTTTTGCAGCAAAGAATTTAACGAATATTGTAATTCCCAAGGCATACTTAGGCATAGAACAGTAAGATATACACCCCAACAAAATGGGGTAGCTGAGAGGATGAATAGAACTTTATTAGAAAAAGTCAGATGTTTATTACTTACTGCTAACTTGCCTAAATCTTTATGGGGGGAAGCACTAAACACAGCTGCATATATAGTAAATAGGAGTCCTTCAACCGCATTAAAACTTGTTTGCCCAGAAGAAAAATGGACCAAGAGAAAGCTAAACTACAATCACCTTAAAGTTTTTGGGTGTGAGGCCTTTGCTCACCAGTCTGAGGGTAAGTTGGACCCTAGATCTAAGAAGTGTATATTCTTAGGATACCAAGAAGGGACTAAGGGATACCGGCTATGGGATAGGACTTCAGGTGGAGTAAAAATTATAATAAGTAGGGATGTTGTATTCAATGAAGATAACTTCCCTTGCAAATCCTCAAATAAAATAGAAGAAACTTCAGAACATCATGAACATAGAGGTGGAAATTATATTGAGGTGGAGCACCGAACTGGAACCCATGACCAGCTGACAGTACCTGATCCTCAGGAGTCTGATCCAGTATCAGACAGTAACTTAGGAGGAAATTTTGAGCACTTAGAAGAAAATCCTGAGTCTAACCATAGTGAAATTGAAGTTGAAGAGGTGGCTGAAGACACCCTTCAATCAGATCTCAGCAACTATCAGCTTGCTAGAGATAGAAGTCGTAGAGAAGTAAGACCACCTGCTAGGTTTGGCTATGCTGATTTAATCTACTGTGCTCTTATAGCAGGAGCTGAAATGAAATCTACTGAACCTTCTTGTTATGAAGAGGCCATTAAATCACATGAACACCAAAAATGGAAACAAGCCATGGATGAGGAAATGGCATCTTTAAAATTAAATGGAACATGGAAGCTGGTTGCAAAGCCTAAAAACCATAAGTTGGTAAAGTGTAAGTGGCTATATAAACTGAAAGAGGGAATGAACAAATCTGATCCTATTAGGTATAAGGCTCGCCTAGTTGCTAAGGGGTTTACCCAAAGGGAAGGGATAGATTATACTGAAATTTTTTCACCAGTTGTAAGGTTTAAAACAATTCGATTGATGCTAGCTATTGTTGCTCATTTTGACCTAGAACTAGAGCAATTAGATGTTAAAACAGCTTTCTTACATGGGGACCTAGAAGAACTTATATATATGGATCAACCTGTTGGATATGTAGATCCTTCTCATCCAGAACATGCTTGCTTACTTAAAAAATCTCTATATGGATTAAAACAATCCCCAAGACAATGGTATAAAAAGTTTGATGATTTTGCATTGAAAGCTGGTTTCATTAGGAGCAACTATGATGCCTGTTTTTACTTTATAATATCTGATGAACCTGTTTACTTGCTTCTTTATGTTGATGACATTCTATTGATTAGCAAATCTAAGGTTAAAATTAAAAACCTAAAGTCTCAATTAAATGACAATTTTGATATGAAAGACTTAGGTCCTGCAAATAAAATTCTTGGTATGAAAATTGAAAGGAATAGAAGCAAATATTTTATGAAAATTCATCAGCATGATTATTTGGAAAAAACAATAATTAAGTTTGGTATGGCTGGCTGTAAACCTGTAAACACCCCCCTAGCTGGACATTTTATTTTATCAAAATCTCAATGCCCTAAAACTGATGCTGAACATATTAAAATGGAAGATATTCCTTATGCTAATGTAATAGGGACTATCATGTATTCAATGATAAGCACTAGACCTGACCTTGCATATTCTATTTCACTACTTAGCCGTTTTATGTCTAATCCGGGAAAATCACATTGGGATGCACTGAAATATGTTCTGAGATATATTAAAGGTACTACCGGAGTAGGGTTAAGTTATATGAAGAGAGGTGAAAATCTAGATCTTGTTGGATATGTAGACTCTGATTTTGCAGGTGATCGTGACACTAGAAAATCCACAACAGCCTATATGTTTTCTCTTGGAGGTAATTGCATCAGCTGGAAAGCACAGCTGCAGCCATTGGTTGCACTGTCTTCCACTGAGGCTGAATACGTGGCTTTGACTGATGCATTCAAAGAAGCCATCTGGCTTCAAGGTATACTATCTGAAATCCACTTACTGGTAAGAAATGCTGACATATTTTGTGACAATCAGAGTGCTATACACTTGTGTAAAAATCCGGTGTACCATGAACGATCAAAACATATAGACATAAAATACCATTATGTCAGAGATCAGGTTGCAACAAGAAAGGTAAGCATTCAGAAAATTCCTACTGAAGAAAATCCAGCCGACATGGGGACTAAGGTGGTGTCAACAGCAAAATTCAAACACTGTTTGGATTTGCTGCATATTGATGTTGGTTGACCCAAAACCAACTAGAGTGATGAAGGTAAGAGGTTGAAGCATGCTGCACTATTAGACAGGTTTGTGTTGAGTCTTCAAGGTGGAGAATGTTGATAGTGAAGCCCCAACTCAAGGCTGCTGGACGGAAGGCTAGTGGGCTTGACCCACTTAGCAACCTCCAGCAACCTCTTAAAGGATGGATGGCAATTGGGCTTGGCCCATTCAGCAACCTCCAGCAACCTCTTAAAGGATGGATGGCAATTGGGCTTGGCCCATTCAGCAACCTCCAGCGATCCGTTAACTCGATGGCCCATCCAATGCCCTCCCATATATAAAGCTCGGTCTTCGTTTGTTACAACAGCATTCGCCCTTAGCCCTAAATCTGCCGATTTTCTCTCAAAACCGATCTTCTCTCTTGGCTATTTAAAACCCTAGCTGCGACTCATGGAGAGACGCTGGTGCTCTCAGATTTCTTCCATCTACTGCTGTCAACCTTACCTTTGGTGCTGTTTGAGTCCTACAGATCTTGTGTGTTGGCTCGTTTATGGTTGTAAGCTATTTCTGTCACTGATTTACATATTTATCTTGCTGTACTTTGTATTGAGTGTTGAGGAGTTGAGGGTGTATATCTATCATCATTATTATAGTGCAGTGAGCTCCCTTAAACCGGAACTCAACGTGGATGTAGCCCTATTTTAGGGTGAACCACGGTAAAACCTTGTGCCTCTTCTTTTACTGTTTTTATGCTTGTGTTGCTTCGATTTATCTTGTGGGAACAAACTGTCATTTTTCTTCCTGTGTTAGAGGTGGTTGGGATATTTTGTATGTGTGTATGTGTACGCCCCAGCCCAACACCATCACTAAAATCCCTCGCCAAATTCATAGTGAGCAGCCAAAACCTTGCCAGATTTGGCGATCCATCATGTTCGACCAACCCTCACAATCTCTCCCATCTCAACAACTAATTTGTCGTCTGAAGAGGCCCACGGAGGATCCAAGAGGTCAAAGACGATGACCAACATCTACAGTAGCATCGGAAGAGGAACATGCAGCAACGAGTAAACTAGGTGGCAACAACTAGCGACAGCGACAACAACAAGCAGACCAACGGCGTTGGAAGGGGAACACACAACAACTAACATATGGGTTTGTGTATGTATATGTTTTTGGAGAAATTTGTATTGATTTGTGTATTTGATGAGTGATATTAAAAATTTGTGTATTTGATTATTGTTTTGTGTATTTGTATCTAATTATTTTTTGTATTTGATTATTAAATTATAGGTACAGTAAAATAATAAATAAATAAAATAAATAGAATTAAAAATTATAGATAAGGTAAACTAAATAGAATTGAAGTTTATTAATATAAATAAATAAAGTATAGAGTCAAATAGAAAGGAGAATATGGAGTATGGTTGGAGCAATAACAGTTTTCAAAGTAAAATCAAAATAGGGAATGAATTGATTATAATATAATAGGGAGCAGAATAAGGAGTTATGTTGAAGCCAGCCTAATACTCTAAAATTGATTAGGATTTGAATTGGTGTAGATAAGTTTTATCCTTAATTTTTTGCAATTCTTAAAGGAAATTTTAGAGGTATGTGTTTGCACATTGGGAAATACCCCACAAGAGAAATTTCTTAGGATATGAGTTTATGAACTCCAGCCGAGGGAGTTTCCTAGAGACATTTGGGTCTCTTAGGCCTTTTGTGGCTTTTCTCCATTCTATCTGGTGTTTTTGGGCTTCTGTTTTGGAAATGGACATTGGTTTAATACGAGCTTTGACCGATTACTCATCAATTGCTCCCCACTCTTTTCTCCAAGCTTCTTAGAGAGAAGAGTATTTCATCTTTGTTGGACTTCCCTTCGAGAGACTTCTTCTAAAGAGATTTTTTTTTTTTTTTTTTTTTGTGTCATTGGCTTTTTAGAATGGACCTTGCTTTACGACATCATTTTCTTCTGATCCAACGACTAGGATCTCCTACAACTTTTTGCCTTACAATCCATATTGTGGCCATATTTGTCATTTCATCCCTATCTTTTTTCTTTTTTTCTCTTTGTCATATCTTAGGTTGGACCTACATAAGGTGCGAGGAGCTTTCCATGGCGATCGTAAGGACTAAAAGAGGAGTATGGGCACCTGAAGAGGAAAAGCAAAAAGTAAAGGTCCTTTAATAGTCTGAGATGAGTGAAAAGTACTTGAAACATCAAGACAAGGTTGTTTGTTTGTACTCGCAATTTGAACAGCCTAACATTTCCTTTTCGCATTCAGAGTCTTTTTTTTTTTTTTTTTTGGCAAAGAGCATCCCCAAAACAACCCATTGTTGCAAAAAAAAATAAGTACCAAACGATCAGCACATCACAAAAGAAAAGAGAACATAAACAAGAGCAAAATAAAGTACCCTCAAGAGAGGTATGCTCTTGTAGGGAGATGAAAGTGTGTGCACGAGCTTCCTCTCTCATCTTACTCTCCCTCTCCCTCTCCCTTTACTCATCGTCAAAAGAAGGGACACTAGAAGAAGAAAAATTTGAAGAGGACAACCGAACACTACCACCAAAATAACCCTCGATATGTTTACTAAGAGAGCCTCCTCTTCACTGTTGAAGGACCAATAAGGGACCCTCACCTTCACTAAAATGCTCAATTGAAAGCCCTCATCTGGCAACATATATATTCTCTGAAGTTAAAACATTAGAAAAATGACTAGAGCCAAGCAAGACTAACTTCCTAATAGCCTCATGGTAAACCACACAAATACTCTTAGGAAAAGGGAACTTAACTGCAAGAGTCTCTTGCTCATCGTGCCAACTACTATTAAAGGGGAGTGTTTCAACTAGATAGAGGCTTCAACACAAACCAACTAGACTCAAACTCTACCTTGTTAGGAAGGTTTAAAAAAAGCTTATTGACTCTCGACAACCTCTAAAGGGTAAAGAAGTTGACATGCTAATCTAACCCCGAAGTAGATAAAAACAACTAATTAAATAGCTCAAGGAAAGGCACCATTTCCCTCTGGTGGTACAAGATGGAAAATGCCACCAGTTGGGCCCGTCCATTCAAGTGAATTTGAGTTCGGACCAAATGGATTGTCCTTAAGAAAATCATTTGAATTCAACAATAGGGAATTGAAGACTAGCCATTAAGAATGTTGCGTAAACACCTATACAATTATCTTTAAGATGAGTCGTGCCAATGTCTCCTCACCCAAGAAGTCTCACTTCATAATCCTCTAGGAATGGGAAACATTTCCTCGCTCTCTCAAGATCTGCCTCTAGACCGAACCCCCGAACCTTATCTCTTAAGGAGTGAAAGGCTTAGCGTATGTTTTGTGCTAGCCATCACTTACCCAAATAACTCACTGAATGGAAGAAATCTCCAAGAAATTCGAGGAAACAAATGAGTGAAATTGTGGATAACCAAACATGTTTTAGGAGAATATGGGAGTACTCACTGGGATAGTATGCTAATAGCCTTTGGGAGAAAAGTGAAAGCAAAAAAACTCTTTTGAAAGCTCTGAATGACTGCTCAGGTGAGAAAGTAGAAAAACTCTTTTGGAAGCTTTGAATGACTACTCAAATGAAAAGTAAAAAATAATAAATGACTAAAGGCCCCTTTTATAGGAAATCTTGAGATACGAAATGACATAAACAACTATAATCAAGACGATAAGGTAAAATCCAACGGGGGATCCCAGCCATTGGATTAAAAGAAAATGATCCAGTAAGGCAAGGCTTATGATAAAAAGCCACCAACACTACAAAAAACCCTCTTCGAGGGAAGTCTCCTAGAGGGTAGTCCGATAAAGATCAAATACTCTTCTTTTCGAAAAACATAGAGAAAATAGTGGAGAAAAATTGATGAGTAATGAGTCAAGGCCTATTTAAAAAAAAAAAAAAAAAAAAGCCTAAACACAACAAGTAAAGCAAAGTATAAATGTCACAAAAGGCCTGGGAGACCTAAAGTCTCTAGAAGACCTTCTTGGTGGAATTCCATAAGCTAAACTCGCTTGAGATACTCGAATGTCTCTAGGAGACTCCCTTAGCTAGAGTTCATAAACTCATGCCTTGGGAGACAACTCTCGCGAGATATTCTCCATACAAATGTTTAAATACATATTTTCAAAATCTCCTTTGAGAATTGTGCAAAAGATACGATTTATCTACATCATTTCAAATCCTAACTAATCTTGGACTACCATGAACAATTATTATAAATCACTTAGATCAGATATAAATAGGTAAGACCTCATTCCAAAAAAGGTAAGACACTTATTATCAATTCAAGAGTTTTACACTTTCTTCTGTGATCTCAAATAACCTAATTTGAGCATCAGAGTGTTTGTACAAAATGCCTTGCACCCTTTAACGGTTTTATTTTTGCAGAGTTCCCAAGATTTGAAGATAGTTTTCCTCAACAAATAAATTTTATTATTTGGTTTAAACAACAACAAATATAAATATATAAAGATATATTTTTAAAACAAACAAACATTTTACTCTTACCATGCCTATCCTCGTCCTTTTTTGTTGGTGAGAATCAATGGTTTTTAGGGGGTTAATAACTTGATTTATCCTAAATTTTGGATCATTTTTCAATTTTATCTTATTTTGAGAATTACTTCAATTTAAGTCTAATACTATAAGATTGATGTCAATTTTATCCTATATTGCCCAACTGTGTATCCTAGCTAATATGGTGGATGAGGTGGCATGCTGATGTGTCAAATAATTGACACATCAATAAAACGATGTCGTTTTGCCTTATTCATATTAGCCCAGTTATTGAACTGATTTAGGGTTTCAAATGAGAAGAAAGAAGAAGAGGAATGAAGAGGACGCATGGTAGCTGCTACACGGTGATGCATAGTGACAGAAGGTGACAAATCGTTGATGAAAGGCGACGTGTAGTAGTCGTCGTGCATTAATTGCTTTTGTTGTTGTCATCGTGGAACAGGATATGGAGTGAGTCATCAATTTTGCTGCCATCACTGTGCGTCGCTTCTGTCACCGTCACCGTATAGTAATTAGGGTGAGTCATCGATTCTGCCACCATCATCATGCGTCGCTTCTATTGTCATCTTCGTGCATCGCCTTCTGTTGCAGTTGCCTTGTAGTGTTGCTTCGATTCATCGCTATCCGTTGCAATCGTCGTGCAACATCACTTCGATTCCTCACCTTTCGTTGCCTTCCGTCATCAATTTGTCATCGTGCAATAGCTGCTATGCAACCTCTTCCTCCTCCTTCTTGCTTGAAATCCTAAATCAGTTCAACAATTGAGACAATATGAATAAGGCAAAAATAATATTATTTTGCTTATGGTCTGCATCAAGAATAAGGCAAAACGATGTTGTTTTGTTGATATGTCAATTATTTGACACATGAGCATATCATGTCATCCACCATGTCAGTTGAGACACATGCCTAAACAACATAGGATAAAATTGACATTAATCTTAAAGTATTATACTCAAATTGAATCAATTCTTAAAACAGAATAAAATTAAAAAATAACCCAAAATTCAAGATAAATCAGCCTATTTCAAGATTTGAAAATAGTTTTCCTCAACAAATAAATTTTATTATTGTGTTTAAACAACAACAAATATAAATATAAAAAGATATATTTTTAAAACAAACAAACATTTTGCTCTTACCCTGTCTATTCTCGTCCGTGGTGAGAACCAAATGGTTTTTAAGGCCTTCTTTGGGAATGATAAGAAAAATATTTTTTATTTAAATTATTTTTATTTGGAGATCTATACAAATAATTGAAATAGAAAATTATTAACAAATATATATATATATAACAATTATACTTCTTGATTTGTATAATAAATTAGATTTAAATACTTAATAGAGTGTCGAAAGGCCCTTTCAAGTATGGTCACGAGCAAGTCTAACCTTTATTTTGTTAAGCCTAATAAGAAGATCAATCCGTTTTAACTTTCATAATATTCCCTATCAATTTGGGCATTGGCAGTGCAATTTCCGATGATCAACTTTATATAAAATTATAATTTTATAGTTATAATTTACTTTAACATGATTTTTAATGTATTCTTAATTTTTTTCATAGAAAATATATAATTATTAATGAATTGTATTATTATATATATAAAAGTGAAGTGAAGTACATAATTTTTGTTTGTGTATGAGACCAATCAATATTATTCCCTGTGCCACCAAACATTTAGGGACACCGAAGGACATAATTTTCCAGATTAGTTGGCCTACGTTACCGATTAACTTCACTTAATTTCGTTTCCCGTTCAACCAAAATTGACAATAATCTTCTTTGTCAAATCACTCTATATTGCTATAAAATATATAGGAAGATATACCTTGAGCTACACATATGTACAAAGGATCGTGTTATTTGTACAGAAAAAGATTTACAGAACCCTTTATAGGGTGATATATCGGGATTTTTGTTCACCTCCTTCTCTCTCTTTCCTTGTCCATCTCCCCTTGCTCTCGTCAATACCTAGCCTCTTCTCACCGCTGCAACCTCATCCATCGCCTTGCTGCCTCGCCTCTACCGCTTTGTCATCTCGCCTCCTCATCGCTGCATCCTCCAGTAATCGGTGACCACCCAAACCAACTGAGAATTCAGCGGGCAATGGCAGGTGGCAAGTGGCGAGGGTGAGGTGGGCGACGGGAGGCCAGGCGAGGATGCAGCCGACGGCAGCAGTCGACGAGCGACCAGGGAAAAGGTGAGAAGAAGAACGAGAGAGAGACAAATAAGAGAGAAAGAGAGAGAGTCTAGGTCATTTATCAGGGCAAATTAGTCATTTCATCATTTTGTAAAGGATTGTGTATATTTTCTTTTGTACAAATAGCATTATCTTACGTGCAAATAACCAAAATACACCTTATCCAATTACAAATTTACTCTTTTTCTCATTGTTCTCCTTCTCTCATCTCTCTTCATTTTCTATGATCGTCTCTAGCAACCGTTTGTCGTCGCCTTCCTCTCGCTACCTCGTCTCGTGTTGCCTTGTCTCTCACTCATCGATTGTCGTTGCATCTTTCTTGCCATGAAGAGGAAAGATGCAATGGTAGTCAGGGTGTGAGAGATGAGATAACAAGAGACGTTCGTTGAAGGTGGCCATAGAAATGAAAAAAAAAAAAAATAAGATAACTTAGAATAAATTTATAATTAGGTATTTAAAAAAATTGCAATTGGGCGAGAGAGATTAATGATTAGTGCCATTAGTAAAAAAATATTCATAAACTTTGATTGGACAGCCTCACGTCACATCATTTAGGACTTTAAGAGTGAGAGATCATTGATATTAACAACTTTCCCGGGCTCTTTATACATTTTAGTCTCTTGATAACGCCTGGTTTGTTTGTTACCACCTAAACTTTAGTGCCCCCCTCCCACTTTAGACATTCCAGTCCCTTGACAAGATATGGTTGTTTGTTACGACATAAGCTTTAATTCTAAGGATAAATTAATGCACAAAATTTTACATATTAATTTAATATATATAATTTAATGCACGTCTAATAAATTTACTTAATATAAACAAATAGCATCGACTATGAATTTTTACTAAAAGGATCCACAAGTTAACTGAATTCAAACAACCAAACATCTATTGGATGGAGTGGATTAGTTCATTCGTGATTTGATTTGAGGGTAAAACCCTCTTTTAATATTAAAAATTTAAGGTGCCCCATATTGTCATTTTTTATTTTTAAACAATATTACGTTATTTATTAATAGTATTATTTAACTTTTCAAATAAAGGGGATTGAGAAAGTCCATTCTTAATTGAATGTTTAACTAGATGAGTTTTAAAAAGGGTAAATACTAATAATTGAATTGTATTCGAAATAAGCTTTTATTTTATCTTTATAAATAATCTGTGTCACTTATTAAAAGCATATATTAAATTTGATGAATATAGAGTGAAAAGTTCACATCAAAAGTTAGCCAGTAGAAAGGATACATAACAACCATTACAAGATTAGGTATAGACAATCATAGACAAATACACATATTAAAATGAAATACAAAAGTAACTCTTACCTCATTCCGTTGAAACGCTATCGCCAATTGCATCTATGATCCACCTAGACCTAAACTTCTTCAGTCACAAACAGCTTCTCTAAGCCAATTTAGGCCCCGTTTGTTACAGCTTAATTAGAGAAATTATAGTTTCTAACTTCTCAAATTATAATTTATAGAATTTAAAATAAGTTGTGAACTTCATTTGCTATTGTAACGGCCTGCCTCTCGAAACTCTCGCTAGCATAGGAGACCCATAAGAAGGTCGTCACGCAGTGGCACAAAAGTAGACATGGACAAAACATCCACACAGCAAGCACAAACGAAACCTGACATAACAGAAGCGAAGCCACAAAACGCATACATACATACATAGCCAACCAGTACCCTCGCAGTTACATGGCCCATATATACAAAGTCCATACTGGTACATCATAAAAGAAAAGACAAAATAAGTTTCTGACATTCACAGAGACTCTAGACGCCATAGGACTCGAATGGATGGGATTGCTTTGTACACCGTTCTATCCAGTTAACTTACGCACTGCCACCCTCGCCCCCGCGATCTTGGCTTTTCCTTTGCCTGAAATGATAGTAAAACAAATGTGAGTCACAAGACTCAGCAAGTATAACGAGAAACAAGGCTAGTATAGCTGAAGATATAACCCTAAACCACCCGCACGCCACGTGAAAAACAAGCAACAACCCACACCCCCGCCCAAGACATACACATGCACAATATGAACCACAAGTCAAATGAAAACCACATAAATAACACATGCATAGAATGGTCCTTAGGGCCCACATAGAAGATACCGGCACCCAAGTCCTCAACAAACTTGCCGCTGCCATGAATTGGCAAACATAAAACCACAACCAAGTATAACCTCAAGTCGATACTCCCGCCTAAAATGGAATGATACTTATGTGAGGAATGCCAACCTCAAGTCGGTACTCACGCCTGAAACGAAATGGTCCTCCCGTTCGTGATAATAGTCTCGGATCGGTACTCCCGTCCGAAAGTGGTACTTCGAGTAATCAGAATCATCGTGCACATAGAACCATGTAATGCAACACATAAGAAATGCAATGGCTTCTGCAGCATAAACGTTATGACAAGGCCCCCATAAACCAAGCATCAGGCCATGTTACGTCCATATAGGAATATACCCATGCAAAGTGGTCTAAATGCATATGCTCACCTAAAGTACCCAAATTGGCTCTTAGACCAATCGTCATGTCAATGCTCACACATTTCCATACATACAAAGCATGACCCCCAATATATGCAACCCAACCCCAACACGCACTGCCATCTTCAACTATAATTAAATAAATAATAATTTCACACACAAAGACCCAAGGCCCACAACCGGCACATACACACCTCATCTGGAACCTAATCCAACCAGGTGCAACATCATTCCTAAGGAATTGGGGCGATACAAGGCCCTGTGTCAATTAACAAGAAATATTACACCAATCATAAAGATGGTTACTGCGTATAGTTACACAATCAATATGTGAAACCGAATAATAGCAAGGGAAGGAATAAAACATGAATAACAGGACTTGTAAAGGAATTAAAGCTCACAAAGAGGGAATTAAGAACTTGTCTTACTAAGCTTCGCAAGCTATACAAAAGGTTCTCGATGCCAGAAAACTCACTCCATCAGAGGCTTTCCACCCACTATTCAACTCGCTGCCAAAAAGGAAAAGAAAATGAGGAGAGAAGTAGAACCCCAACTCTCCCAAACAGCCTTCGACTCCCTGCCTTGCATTGTTGCCTTTTACTTTTCTTTCTTTTTCCTTCTTTAGCTTCCTTACTCGCACTTCGTCCTCCCGAATTCCTCACCGCCTCTCTCTGCCTTCTCTAATCTCTCCCCTTAGAATTCTGATTACTTTCCATTATTTATAGGCTATCTACATGGGTTTGGAAGAAGAAGGAAGAAGATGGGCAAAGCAGTGAGGCAGCGATGGAAGTGATGCAGCAGGATGCTGTAAGGAGCGTTGCCCAGGGAAAATTCGAGAGATAAAAAGAGACGCTAAGGACGGACTGCTAATGCTGCTGCCTTTTGACTTTTGTCCTCCTTTTATATCATCAGATATTCTAATATATATATATATCTCGGCAGCCAATAATATTCTACCAGCTACTCTCCTCTTCTTATTTCTTTGATTTTAATATAATAACAACTTATATATTTTATATACACCACGCATAGACAACATTGAAATTGACGACCTTCGAGGCTTGCCCTCCAACTCTCATCTTTCATCCTCCCAGGCGCAATCATGTGCTCTGCCATCCCCCATCCCCTTTGGTCTCCTTCTCTCAACCAATTTCTAGGGCAATTGTTGACTTCAAACCAATGAGATGTATATATATATATATATATATATATACAATATTGGATAATTTAAAGAATTAATATAATATTACTAATCCAACATAGCTTACATTCCCATATATAAATACATATAAATACATGCAGCAAGGCATAGCACCCATTCTATTACCTTCTCACACCTTTGCTTTAATAATCCACATTAGATATATATTAAGTTAATATAATATATAATCTTCATATGATATGTTAACTAAGTTAATATATGTTATTATTATAATATATTATCACACATATACTCATACAGTTATGCTCAGCCACCCCCATTTCACAACGTCTCCCACTTCCCTGCTTCGTTATTATCATTATTATTATTAATTTTCATTTAAAAATTTAATAAATTTAATATTCCCTACTAAATTTTTCATATCCACAAAACCTCCATAAATTATAAATCACTTCAAATTAATAACAATAATAATTATTTTATTTTATTTTTTTATTTCTAAAATACCGAGAAGTTACAACTGTAGCTTCTCATAAGTTGTAGTTAAACAATTGTGGTGTTTAATACCATAAGTTGTAAAATAACTTATTTTTGTATAATTATCCATAATACCCTTAGTAGTTATAGAATGATAATTTAAAAATTAATTAATGTATATGTATAAGTTTCAAGTGTTATAAAAAAATTAATTAATGTATAGAGAGAGATGGAGATGACGAGAAAGAGGAAAATATCTAAAAATGGAGATGGCGGTGGAGAAGAGAGACGCTTGATTGAGTGGACAGGAGGGTAATTCTTTCTTAAAAATAAGGGCAAAATTATCACAAAAATGTTATTAAAATGTGACCATTTAATCAGAAGTTGTAGAAGTTAGGGTACCCCAACTTTGAAAAAGCAAGCTTTCATCCCTTTTAAAAGCTAGTATAAACTATAAGCTAGAATTCTACAAGTTAAAACAAACATTACATTCCCGCTTTTTTGAAAATAGAAGCTAAAAGTTACAACTTTTAAGCTGCAAAAATAGGCCCCTACTCTGGAACCTGCTTCTTTGGTTGACCAAGCCACTTCCACAGATGCAAGGGACCAAGTCGGTCCACACTAGAACCCTTTGTCTCACCCACATTCTAGACAAGTGAGAAAGAAGGTGACTCCGAGCTGTGCTACGTTCTCCTTGGATGACCTGATCATCTCACGACGTTTAGAGCAAAAAAATAAGGAATAAGACAGATAGGAGAGCGATAAAGCAAAGGGAAGAAAAAGATGAACAGTGGATAAGCTTGCCTTTTCTTTTTTTTCCTCAATGAAATGAACAAATGAGATGGGAAAGTGGAGTGGCGTATCTCATACGCTGCTTCTTTTTCCTTTTTCTTTTATTTTTCTTCTTTTAATTTCTTCCATCTTTCTCTTTTTAGATTGTGTCTCCAAGATGCAATCATAGCCTCGGTAGAGCATACTGACTGAAACGACAAAAGAAAAACACATGAGATCTAATCCACTAAATGAAACTGTCGACCATGCAAGATGAATTGTAGGTAGTTTAGAAATTGTCGACCAATCCAAGAACAATTGTCAATCGTTTCGTGCTCTTCTCTCAAAGTTTCACCAAATTGCATTTAGATCCACCACTAACTCCTAATAGAACCAAGGGCCCTGTTAACTCTTAACGGTCTCCCTCAATTAGCTCTTAATAGATTGTTGATCCATTTGTTAACTGTTAACAACACATCCATCATCATTATCATTAACTCTTAATATGATTAAAAACACATGATAATAAGGAATCACTAATCCAATGCATTATGTAATACCCCATGTTCGTATAAAGTTGTCACGTAATTTCGATGAGTTTAGGATACCGAAAAATTGATTTTATAGCAATTTCAGGTATCGAATCAACTATAGGGAATGCCTTGGAGTGAAATTGTCTAAAGAAAATTATATGGTCTCGACAAGCGTATCGAGATAGGATTTATGGTATCGAAAGAAATCGGATCAGGAACAGTTTTCGGTACAGCTAAAATACAGCTATTGATTAGGCTGTAAAACCGAATTGTTGTAGGAAACTCCCGAAAAATCAACGGAACCCTAGGGGGGCTCCGGTTTTGCGTAACAAGCAACCCTTCAGTAGTTTCAGGAGGAAACAACAGCCCGATAAGGACATTGGGGCAAAATCATCATTATCAAGTAACTCTAAATTATTAATTTTGAATTTTTTGTATCGAAATACAATTTAATTCAGTGTTTGAGGCTATATTTGCAATTAGGGAATTTCATAGGTGAAATAAAGGTGAAATTGGGTATTTAAATATATATATTTTTATATAGTATAAAATATAGGTAATATATATATAGAGAGAGAATACGTGTGCATTCGCTGGCTGTGTAATGGCTGCCATGCTCTACAAATTGATTATGCACGCAAGAGAAAAGCCATGCCCTGCAATCTTTGATCCCATCCCTCTGCCAATTGATGGCTGCCACTTGAGTGATTTTCACACCAAGAAGGATGGGCAAGGCGGGTCGCTGGCAGCAGAAGTGGCTATAAAATGGGAAAGAATGAGAGGGAAGAGGCAGGGCCGAGAAATGCAATGGAGCTTGAGAGAGAGCGCTTGGGCTGAGCAGCGACCGCAATAGAAGTTGGTCGCGCGAAGAAGGAGGCGATTGGCGCGGAGGAGACCGGCAAGGTGAGGCCTAAAGCGGCCAGAGTGGCCGTAAGCTCGCGGCGACAGCCATGGCCGCAAGCTAGGCGACGCAACCAGGGGGCCACGGCGGCGGCCGTGTTCGACCAGCAGCAGCTGCGTCAGAGGTCGGCGGAGGTGTGGGTAGCGGCCAGCAAGGGTGGAGGAAGCTGCAATGGCGGCTGGCGGCGACGGAGGCAGGCGGAGCGGCTGCTAGGCGTGCGGCTATGGCAGTAGTCGCACGCAGGAGGGAAAAGAAGAAGGGAATAAGAAGAAAGAGGAAGGAAGAAGAAGAAGAAGAAGAAGAAGAAGAAGAAAAGGAAGAAAAGGAAGAAAATGAAGAAAAGAAGAAAGGAAAAGAAAAAAAAAGAGAGGAGAAGAAGAAGAAGAAGAAGAAGAAGAAGAAGAAGAAGAAGAAGAAGAAGAAAGAAAAGAAAAGGAAAAATAAATGGGAAAAATGTCGAAAAAAATCTTAGAAAAATCCCAAAAATAGGAAATTATGTTTTGATAATATCCCGGAGATTTTGGCAAGAAAAACGGTTCAGGCACGCATTTCGAAGATATGACACGCATACTGAGGAAGTCAGAGATGCTGAGTTAAGGTAAGTAAAATTTCCTAGAAAATTCTAGAAATTCAAGAATATTATTTTATAAATTTTCGTAGAGGAATATTTGAGAAAATAGTTTAGAAATATTTAGTTTGGATTTATTGAGGAAAATTAGGAAGAAATAGAAAGAAAATTAAAGAAAATGTCAGAAATTATGGAAAAATAGGTTTTAATATTTATTTAAATAAACATGGTGATTAGGATGCCTGAGTATTAAAGTTGAAGAGATTTGTGCAAATTTTGAGATTGACACGCAAATCGAGCCGATGCACGAATTTCGAGGTAGCCCGATAAGCTTGAGAAGGTAAGTGGTACTCCCCAATTAAAGTTAGTTTATGAAAAATGCTTGGTTTGTAAGTGGTTTATGTTCCTCGAAAATGTTTTCATCATATTGACATGCCCTGATATGCATCCATCACGTAGACTGCATACATGACATGACTATGAAATGCATAAATACATGTTGATATCATTGATCACTCGCATTTGAGGCCATAGGGAGTACGAACTGGCACCGCTACTTTACCAAGGGTGCACCCATACACCTCGGCTTCGAAAGAGGGGGCCGCAAAAATGGTAGGTAACATGAGGGGTGCAGTTGACACCTACGATGAAAGACATTGCATTCATGCACGAAATATGTTTTCTGTACCCTTACTTAGATGATTCATCATCTAACTTGGGTTTTGCCCCTGAAATATTCAAACGTTCTAGATGGAGATTGTAGCAGATACGAGGATAAATGAGGCATGAAATGGCACTTAGCAGAGTGCATGAGAAATGAAATGTATGTAACGTAGCCCCTGTATTTAAGTTCTGTTACTTTAGATTTTGAACGTTTTGAGAAATGTTGAAGATGTAAGAATTTATTTATGATTAATGTTAAGATATCAGGTTTCAATCATTGCTTCCGCATTTGATGTGTAAGTGATTCTCTTTCGAGAAAAATGATTGGAAATTCTGGGATGGATTCGAGGTATGATGTGATTTAGAATTAAGTTTGAAAGAAAAAAAAAATTTATTGTCCTGGAATTGTCCCAATTTATAACGCGCCCGGGAAACGGGGCATTACAGTTGGTATCAGAGCTTAAGATTATTGGAAGCCTTAAGTGACTCTGATGAAGTTAATATCAGACTTAAATCCTATTTGGAGATTAGGGAATAGCAATTGAGAGACTTAAGAGAATTCGATATTGATAGAACTAGTTAGTAAGAACCCTAAGTGGAGGTTCGAGGATTGTCGATTGAAGGCTTAGAGGTTATTGGATTTAAGTGTTGTATAGTGGAAGTGCATGTCTAGGCAAGTTCTGGCTAAGGAAAGACTTGGTATTTAAGTGTCTCCAATTTTAACCCACCTCTCTTTCCTAGGAACTCACTTGGTGTACTATTCATGTACAGACACTATTCCAGTATACGATTACTATTCTTGGTGAATAGTAAAAGCCTGATGGAAGTTAGTACAATGATCTAGCTATAGAAGTTAGGAACCGATGATATGATTCGGGTGTAAAGTTGACTCGGTAACCATGATTATGGATCTGAGAGATCTAGAGACTATTGATTTGAGGTCATTAGTTAGAATTCGTACAATGAAAGATAAGATAACTGATGGTTATCAAAGATGATTAAAATCAAGAATTATTAGTCTGATGTGACATGGCCTAGTTAAAAAGTTAGGATCAAATGATAAGTATTTTCGAAGATCATTTAGTGTCTCGGTAATTAGATGTAAAGATCAGAGATCCAAAGGATTGGGTCAAGCAAGAGGCCGAAGATGGCCAAGTGATGGCGTATGAGTTGCATCAATTAATGAGGTGATAGTAGTGCAATTGATGTGACTTGCAGAGAGGGGATAAGGAACGTGATGGCACTATTGGTTCGGTATTTGTAGTGATAGATCTGGATCTAGGAACCCACGTGCAGATAGTTGATAGATGGCTTGCGATAAGGCACGGGAAGCCCGTCGATAGAAGCATCACAGTAGACTGCCTGGGAGACGATCAGACGCTGAAAATCTGGGACAGCCCAATAGGATCTGTACCTTATATGGGTCTAAGTCCCAATGGTCTAGGAGGCGAGGTGTGCCAATAGCTGTGATTGATCGAGGCCGAAAACTTAGGGAATCAACTCGAAATGAAATGGATTGAGTATGGATTGAGTGTCCTATTTAAAGAATTGTATCAGGGTCCGTGGTCATCTTGGGAGTAGGTGACATGACAAACAATGCGAGGCTCGAGGAGTAGAATACTTCGGTACCTAGTCTGACAATGGGGTCATGAATGGTCTTGCATCGATAGTCAGCGGGATCTAAAGATCGAAATGCGAGAGTCAGTGAATTCTCGGTAAATGAGATTTCGGGTAATACAACATGGCCAGTTCAAGTCCCTGACGATGAATAGTAAGATAAAAACCTCGGTTCAAAGTAGAGTTCGGGTATCGAAAAAAATAAAAGAGTTGCTTGATAGGTCGTATCGACCCTAAAGGAATGATAAGAAAGTCTAGTCAACGGAGGTTGTGACTATGGTTTAATAGGACAAATAGACCTGCGAAATCAGGTAAAGTTGTTAGTGGTCAACCCGACAAGAAGAACTCGGAAGCACCATGATGAAGGGTGGATTGAGAGCAATTGTTGTAAGGAAATAGAGTTCTTGGAAAATGATTAGAACCAGATATCGTGATCTGATTTGAGAGATAAATCGGTTTATGATTCTTGAGGAATTTCGTTAAAAAAAAAAAAAGAGAAATGATTGGAGCCCATTAAACATGATCTGATCCGTGATCTTCCAAGATGAATCGATTTGGATTTTCGAGGAATTTCCCTTAAGGGATGAGAATCTAAGGATTTGTGATGAGACTTTAAAGTTTTCCAAGAAAAGATTTGGAAGGTCCTTAGGTAATCTCGTTAAGGAAATAGAGATTGATTTTCTTAAGTTGTGAAAGTCACGATTCGGTAAGAATCGGAGTATCATGGGAGACGTAAGTTCCTACCCACTCCAGTTAGTGGGATGGTTATGGATTGATGTCTTTGAGAATCTTTGGCGTATATGAGAGAGACAGGTAATGACAGATATGCTAGGATGTTAGAAATAGATCAAAATCTATTGAAGATCTAAGATTTTCGATTTTGAAGAATAAAGGTCCTGTTGGGTTAGACGATTAGTCTAAGATAGCCCTGGTGGGCAAATCAAGGATGTGTAGCTGGGTGATGATTAAAATGATGTCAGTAAGTTACGAAAATAAGGAGCCTACTAAGATATGGTACATGCACTTGTGGTTAGTGAAAAGTCGTAAGAAAAATGAAAAATACCAAAAGGTATTCTCGGAAGATTTATCGGAATTATTTCTTAATGATGAAATTGCCAATAATAGCTTGAGGTTATTGGATGCTTAGCTATAAGTAGCTTGATTGAGGACGTAAATTATCAAAGATGTGATAATTAAGAGTAGATATATCTACCTCGAATTTGGTGAATTATAAAACAACTGCAAGAGGCTATGGTATTTTCTATGATTAATGCATAATCGAGGAGTAAAGTAAACCCTTGCAATATTAAGGATACGTGTGACGCTTTTCATTGTGACGCTTAAGGGTAAATGGTCCCGAGATTTTGATTAGATGATAACGATGTCACAGATTGTGTGAACTAAGAGGCTAGAATAGTACAAATAAAGTTGATAGCACTATTGTCAAGACAATTAGACATTAGAGTCAGGAAGCAAGTCTAGAAATTGTGAGTTGGCAAGTGAACTTGTGTTACGATTGACTGGGAGTCAAAAGAACCGATGGTCAGATACAAGGAAAGTAATCAGATGATTTTATTTATGGTAAAGTATGATTATAGTCAATTGGCATGCGATGGTGTCTTAAGGATCGAGCAAGACTAAAGTTAGTTGACATGAAACGTTATTACTCGAGGATTAGTTCGAGCAAATTTGAGGATCACTTCGAAAAGTGCGAGGAGTTATGGGTATATAGATGAATGTGTATTAGTTTGGCGACCAAGTAACAAAAGAGCGAGCGATGCAAGGATATTAGTATTGCTAGACTTGGAAGACAACGTTAGATTTCGATCGATATTAAACTTTAAGTTACAGAAAGAAGATTTGGAGACAGATAGAATTTATTAATAAACTGTAAAGATTTCTTGATGAGATAATTATATGACATGATTAGAAGATGATCATGGTCAATTATCAGAAACTTGAGGTTATATCAGGTGACAAATACCTACGAGAATGAGGAAACAGCAGTTATAAGAAACCTCGAATAGGTTGGCTCGAGTAAAGATCAAGCAATGATTATGTTTGAGATGACCTAAGGTAAGGCATAGCTAGTTTCAAGAATAGGTGATGACATATAACTGTGATGTTTTTGGATCCAAGGGTTCGTGAAATAGTTTGATGACATAAAAAATATTTCTTTAAGGATCAGTTTGATAAAAGTCAAGATGTATCGAGATCAGGGACTTTTGTGCTAAGGTTGGAAGATTATCAAAGCATGATTGATTAGTTCAAGATAGATGACATCGTAGGAAATCGGAATTAGAGGAGTGCTGTGATGCAATCATTTATGGTATTGTGTCTCCAAGATGCAATCATAGCCTCGGTAGAGCATACTGACTGAAATGACAGAAGAAAAACACATGAGATCTAATCCCACTAAATGAAATTGTCGACCGTGCAAGACGAATTGTAGGTAGTTCAGAAATTGTCGACCAATCCAAGAACAATTGTCAATCGTTTCGTGTTCTTCTCTCAAAGTTTCACCAAATTGCATTTAGATCCACCACTAACTCCTAATAGAACCAAGGGCCCTGTTAACTCTTAACGGTCTCCCTCAATTAGCTCTTAATAGATTGTTGATCCATTTGTTAATTGTTAACAACACATCCATCATTATCATTATTAACTCTTAATATGATTAAAAACACACGATAATAAGGAATCACTAATCCAATGCATTACTTAGTATGTGTGTGACCTTCTAAGTTCACCATCATGTAGCAATTAGGACAAACCAAACTCTTTGGCACTAATCGAACACGTCAGTCTATTATTAAAAACTCTTTATTTCTTCACAACACTCCAAAAGTTCCCGAATGACCTCTAGTATAATATTAGGACGATCCTAATGGAAATGAAATCAATACTTTAATTAACTTATTAGGGCTCTTGATTACCATAAAATATAATTCTTTCACTGACTAGCATCCCAACCAAGTAAGAGCCATGGACTGATTAAACTCATAGGACTCGACAATTATGTTAAGATGAAGTACGATGTGGTCGAGATGACATATCAGAACTCTTTTTGACATCAAAAACTCTTTCTGATCTTGTGTACCCTGGTCAATGGTTTTCTAGCCACAACCAACTACAACCGCATAAAATGTTCACCCAACAACGAAGGTTAATGGATCTCATCAGTGAGCATCTGCCTCCATATGCCACTACATAGAAACTAAACAAAGAGCATTCCTACCTCTCACACCGGATGATTTCACTCAACGAAAAATCTCCGACACTAATACTATAAGGAATATTTTGTCTATTCCTAAGCCCATATAGTAGAATTATGAATTCTCGTTTACCAACAATTGTTGTTACATACATTATGGTAATATGTGTGTAGGCAAAGTTGTGTTAGTAAATGGTCTATATTTCTTTGAAACACATGCATGTGAACATAATTATCAAATAGTTGCTAATTCTAATTCCACCTTAAAAGAGAAATGTTATCGAGATAATCAAATTAATCCCATGTGATTGTGGCACTTTAGGCTAGGTCATATTGGCGAGACTTAACTTACGAAATTAGCTCAATGAGGGTTTATTTTTTATTTAGGTTCTAAACTTGGGCCAACTTGTGAGTCATGTATTCTCGAAAAAATGACTAAGTCTCATTTTGTTGGATAATGGGAAACGACTACTAAATTGTTAAGGTTGGTGTATTCTAATGTATGTGGGCCCATAAATGTTATGGCTCAAGGTGGTTATGTTTACTTTATGGCCTTTGCTGATAATTTATCACGGTATGGTTATGTGTACTTGATGAAGTACAAGTTTGAAGTCTTTGAAAAGTCCAAAGAGTTCAAGGCAAAAGTAAAAAATTAATTAAAAAAGAGTATCAAGATTCTTTGATCAAATCAAGGAGGTGAATACTTGAGTATTGAATTTTTTGATTATCTTAAAGCTTATGGTATTGTTTCACAGTTGTCACCTCTTTATACTCCACAGTTGAATAGTGTGGCTGAATGTAGAAATCGGTCTATGCTAAGCTATACAGATTTGTCTATTTCATTGTGGGGTTATACTATTCTTTTTGTGATTTATCTATTAAATCATGCTCCAACTAAGACTATATCAACTATGCCATATGAGATATGGGTTGGGAGACCCCCAAGTCTTAAGCATATTAGGATTTGAGGTTGTCTTATTCATGTAAAGAGGTTGAGGATAGAGAAATTAGATCCTAGATCTAAGAAGGGTCATTTTGTGGGGTATTCTAAAAATAGTTCAGGTTATTATATTTATTTTCTGGCTGGCCTAAGAGCTGTAGTCGCTAAAGATATCATCTTCTTAAAAGAAGAGTTCATCCAGGAAGGTGGTATGGGAAAGAAGATAAATTTGGTAGAAAAAGAGTCTTTTGTTCCATAGATGTTAACTCAAATTATTGAGCAAGGTGAACCGAGTCAGATTAATGATCCACAGGTTCCCCGTAGGTTTGGTAGAGTATCCCATATTTCAGATTGATGGTATAGTTTATCAATAGAGGAGATACACATAAATTGTTCTTGTATGGAGATAGTAACAAGTAAGTTGATCCTACTACTTATGAGGAGGAGATATGCGATATCGATGCCTTGAAGTGGCAAATAGCTATGGATTCAGAGATAGAGTCTATGTACTCCAACCAGGTCTAGGTCTTGGTTGATCCATTTGAGAGAATTGTTTCTATTAGGTGTGAGTGGATCTTCAAGTGAATGATCAATATTGATGGGTAAGTTTCCACCTATAAAGCTCGGTTGGTGGCTAAGGAATATCATCAACATCAAGGAATTGATTATGACAAGACTTTTTCACTTGTCGTGATGTTGAAATCCATCAAAATGATGTTAGCTATTGTCGTGTACTATGACTATGAGATCTAGAAGATGGACATCAAGACTGTAATACCCGAGAAATTTTAAATGACTCAAGGGAAATTTATCTTGGGGCAAAAAATGGAATTTAAGGATAAATTGAGGGTATAGGGGTAATTTATTACCGTATAAGTGAATGAATAGACTGCCGGGAGTGCCCTGGAGCCGAGATGCCAAAGGAAAATGAGGTGGCATTAACGAGCACCCTGAGATATGATTTATAGCATCAAAAGAAATAAGATCGAAAACAGTTTTTGGTACAACTAAAATGCAGCTGCCAATTAGGCTGCAATACCGAATTGTTATAGACGACCTCTCGAAAGTCAACAGAAGCTTGAGGGGGCTTCGCTTTTTCATAAGGAACAACCCTTTAGTCGTTTTAGGAAGAAACGAAGAGGTTTAGGGCCAAAACGAAGATACAGGTCTAAGTGCAGTTTTTTTGAAATTGCTAGAGGGAGGCAGAAACGATATTTTTTCAGAATCCTCAGGGGTCAAATTGATGTTTTAGGACTTGAGGGTCTTGAAAGCAATTATCAACAGTCGAGGAGCTGGGTGAAAATTGGCCAAAGTGCAATTTTAAGAAAACCTCCAAACAACCATGGCCGACCAACCATCAAATCATTGAAATCAGCAACAGGGATGGCATAAGGGTTGCTCAGGGAGAATCTTTTGTAAAGCGCTTGGCCGACAACAGGCATTGGGGGCCAGAAAAAGCAGAAAAAGCGGCTAAAAGTTGGCCAACGTGGTGCACGCCTGCAACTCGCTTTGGTGGTCAGGTAAGGGTGTTTCTAGGTCGATCTAGGGTAGGTAAATCTTCCTAAGGCAATGGGTTGGCTAAGCAAGGGCTTTTGGAAGCTCGATTTTGCCTGAAAATAGGCGTCTATGGTGGCCGAAAATGGAGAAAACTTGGAGCTCCAAATCGACCCACTTTTCGAATGAATTGAGCCTTCAAATTAAGGAGCTTTTGTTGCTCATGAGGAGAGGAAGATATCTGGAGAATTAGAGGCATTTTGGTTGAGGTTTCATGGCGATTCGAGCTTCGCCGGAAAGAGGGAGGCGGCGGCTGTCGAGACTTCAAACGCCCGATTGGGTGCCTTCCGGTGCTCATTTCGAGCCAAGATCGATGCCATATGGATCGAATGGAGGAGGGCAAGAGAATGGTGTCAAAATCCAGCATCGTCGGCATGGCCGGCACCGGAGAAGAAGGCCAGCGCGTGGCCTTCATGCGTAAAGCCACGCGTTAGCGCGGGGGGGCACGTGCATGGGCCAAAAATTCTGGAAAAATCTTGGGAAAATCAAGAAAAATGTTTTATGGAAGTTCATGCAAAAAGATTGGGATTTGGGATTCCCGATGTCTCAGTTTTCACACCAAATAGCCTCGTTTTGTGTGAAAACGTAACACCTGGGTAAGTCTAGTATTTTGGTGCAACTTTTGAGAGTTGGCACGAGAATCAAGGTCGGGCATGCATATTGAGGGGTGCACGCTTTTCGAAGTGTCTTGATCTTTGGGTAAAAGTGAGTTTTCCTATCCTAACTATGGTTTCATGAATGGTTTTCTCACAAGAACTTATATTCATGACATGTTTGTTATATATGCATGTTGTTATAAATGCAATATCCATTTTGTCATATTGCACGGAAAGTCTTGATAATATCATAATACGATATTATTGTCACATTGATATTTGTGCATGGGAATGGGATGTCGCCCCCAGAGTGTAGTCATAATTCTCCTAGGGTAATGATGGAATAACGTTAGGCTTATCCTGTAGAAGTTCAGGATTTGCCTAGGATTCCGTGCCGGGAAGATGGGTCTGGGAAGTTACATTAAGGCAAATGTTGTTCATGTTATTGCATCATGCATTCGTATATATATGTTTTTGGACCCTCACTAGAAGTTTCATTTTCTAATGGGTTATGCCCCTAGAATATTCAACGTTTCAGTTTAGACTTGCAGCTTAGGCAAGGAGCAGGTTGAGATGAGACGGCACGTGATGGGGTGGTCGAGGGATTCAGCAAGCTGACTCGGATATGTTTTAGCTGATGTTTTATTAATGATTAGCCTTGTTAGAACATTATGGAATCTCCATGTATTTATGTATTTCAATATTGAGGATATGATGTTAACTATGGTACGGATTCTTATGTTATAAATAAAGTGAATTGATTATGTACCATATCAGGTTTAGATTATCGCTTCCGCATTTTTAATGATTTGTTGGGGGTTTTGTTTGGAATTCGGTACTTAAGGTTAAGTTATGTACCAAGAAAGAATGAAAAAAATAATTTATGTATATTTTGGGCCCCAGTATAGTGACACGCTCGATAAGAGAAAAGTGGGGTGTTACAGTTGGTATCAGAGCGGAATTGTTGAAGACATAGGAAATGTCTGATCTTTAAGTGACTCTAGTATAGTCGATATTAGAGCGAACCTAAGGAAAAAGTCATGTGTGGCTAGATAAGGAAAGCCACCGTAAGATTTGGGTATTGACGGTTACTAAATAAGTGTAGTGTAGTGGAAGTGCATGTCTAGGAAAATTCTGGCTAAGGAAAGACTTGGTATTTAAGTGTGTCCATTGTGACCCACCTCTTTTTCCTGGGAACTTACCTGGTATACTATTCATGAGCATACACTATTTCAGTAGACGACTACTATTCTTGATGAATAGTAGAATGCCTGATAGAAGCTAGTGCAAGATTAATCTGATGGCCTAGCTGTCAAGTTAAGGATCGAAGGATAAAGAGTTTTGAGGATCATTTAGTATCTCGAAAATATGATGTAAAGATAAGGGATCCATCGGATTGGATCGAATGAGAGGCCAAATATGGCCAAATAATGGTGTGTGAGTGCGTCAATTAATTAGCTAAAAGTGGTGTAACCGATGTGGCTCGCAAAGACGGGATAAAAAAAACCCTAGCAATGTGACGACACTACTGGTCGGTGTTCGCAGTGACAGATCTAGATCTAGGGACCAAGGCAGAAGGCTTGTAATGAGCTTATGATCGACGTACCATGGAAGCTTGTAAACTGTCTCGCGGTATGGGTCTGGGACCCAGGGTCTAAGTTACTTAGTGAACTGCCGAGGAGACGATCAGATGCTGAAAATATGGGGCAACACAGTAGGGTCTATACCTTATAGAGAATTCCAAGTTCCAATGGTTTAGGATGCGAGGTGTGCCGCTAGTTATTGTTGATCGAGGCCAGAAGCCTAGGAAATCAACCTAAGGTAAGATGGATTGAATATGGACCGAGTGTCCTATTTAAAGGATTGCATTGAGGTTCATGGTCATCTTTGGGATTGATGACACGACGAGCAATGGGAGGCTCGAGGGCCTAGAATGAATGTTCTTGCAGAATGAGTTAGACTCATGGCAGTGACAAGAAATGATAGTTCTGCGAGAACTACGACGAGACCATGCAGCTTTCATCTGGGACAAACCCATGTAAGGGCTAACGTATGATGTAAGCCTACTATGTGATCGGAGTGATGATGACAGCTTGTGTGCTGGCTGGTGGTAAGTGTAGTGCATAGGAAGGACTAATTTAATGGTCATGTGCCGATGGTCAACTGGATTTGAAGAACAAAATACGAGAGTCAGTGGATTCTCAGTAAATAAGATTTTAGGTAATGGAGCATGGCTAGTCTAAAACCTTGACAATAAGTTGTGAGATGGCAACCTTGGTTCAAGGTAGAGATCAGGTACCAAAAAGGAAAGAATTAATTGATAGGTCATATCGACTGAAAAAGGAATGATGAGAAGTCCTAGTCAACAGAGGTTGTGACTATGGTTCAGTGTGCCTGCAGAATCAGGTAAAGTTGTCGGTAGTCAAACTGACGAGGAGAACTAGAAAGCACCATGATGAATGGTGGATTGGGACCCATGATTGCAAAGAAATTGAATCCATGAGAGATAATTAGAACCAAATATCGTGATTTGATTTGGGATCTTCGGAGATAAATAGGTTTGGGATTCCTGAGGAATTTTCTAAAGAGATCGATTTTAAGGGTCATAGGGGATCTAGGGATTCATGATTGAGGGAATCAAGTGATGGCAGATGTGCCAGAATGACAGGCTGCAGTAGGGGAAGCTACAGACCTAAATCGATTAAGAGATCCAAGATTTTCAATTTTGGAGAATGAAAGTCTCATATGGCTAGACGGTAAGTCTAGGTAGCCTTAGTAGGCATATTGAGAAATATATAGCTGGACAATCATTAAAATGATGTCAGCAAGTTATGAAAATAAGGGGCCTATTGTTATGAGGTATAGGCACCTGTGGTCAGTGAAAATCCGTAAGAGAAATGGAAAATAACCAGGATATATTCTCGGAAGATTTAACGGGATTATTTCTTAACGATGAAATTGCCAATGATGGCTTGAGCTTATTGGATGCTTAGCTATGTGTGACTTGATTAAGGATGTGAATTATCATGTGATGATTAAGAGCTGGTATTTTTATCTCGATTTGATGAATTATTAAAACAATTGTAAGAGGCTGAGGTATTTAATGATCAATATACAATGGAGGGTAAAACAAGGGAATGGAACATTAAAAGTACCAAAGCATAATATTCATTCCATATGTTCAAAATAGTTAAAAGAGATCAAGCCATACAATTACTCAAAGGAAAAAGGCAAACCATAAAACCGATGATGATACCAATGCTCAGTGAGGACGACGGTTGCCAAACACGACAGGTCCCAGCTCATCAATGTCATCTGGGGGTGGCATCTGGCTACTGCTAGCTTTTCCAGGGTAAGGTGGAAGAGTAGCCTCTGAGAAACTAGGATGAGGGACATCTTCTGGGATGATAGGAAGATCGGAATTCTAGCTTGGGTTTTGATTCGGTTGAGGAATAGGTTAGGGATACGAAGAATAATATGCGAATAGTGAATCTTACAAATAAGCTCGGTAAGCTTGCAACTCACTAACCTGTTGCTAAGGGCAAGAATATGAGATACATAGCCATAGACGGGATCTTAAAGTCGGGCTTGACCTTCAAAGAGGAGTGTATCGGAAGCCTAAAATCGATCGCTGACCGGAAGCAGAGCTAGGAAGTTGACAACATTCTTGACAGTAAAAACATCGCGGATGGCGACAAAATGAGCAATACCATTCTCACAATGGAAGTAAGGAGCAGAGATACACTGTGAATTGCATCCTTTATTTAAGACTATGCAGGCACCGCATTGAGACCGGGGCCTTGGTATATTGCCCCATGGCATGTTACGCCTTGGCATGATAGATCTGGGATCTGGCTAAATCTAAACAAATCAGATATGGGTCGAATCTAAATGGATAGGTCAAAATAGATATGGGTCAAATTTAATGGGCTGAATCAAGGATGGGTCAAACCTGAAGCGGATCGAGTCGGGTCGGGTCGAGTCGAGTCGGGTCAGATCGACCCAGATCTGGCAGCAGCGGTAAGGACAGCGATGGTGCAATGGCAGTTGAGGGAAGCTAAGCGAGGGCCGGTGGCTGCGTGAGGGAGCTGGCAATGGCGGCGGTGTGCCGGATCTGGCCGACGCGAGGGCTGATTGGGCCTGCGATGATGGTGGGGAGGAGCTGTGATCGGCGGTTGGGGCACGGGGAACTCGCACGGTGGCTCGCGGCCGATGGTGGAGCAAGTGCTGGAGGCGGTTGCAGAGGGGGTAGCGGCGGTCGTCGGAGGTGGTGGCGATGCTGGAAGGCGGCGGCGGCGGTCGGTGGCTATTCATGCGCAGTGTCGGCAGAGGAAGGAAGAAGAAGAAGAAGAAAGAAGAAAAAGAAATAAGAAAGAAAAAGGAAAAAAAAAAGAAAAGAAAAAAAAATTAAAGGAGAGGATATTTTTCTCTTCTTTATGGGAAAAACATGTTTTATTATTCCGGAGATTTTGGCAACAAGAAAAAAATTATCCGAACACGCGAAAGTTGAGTTCAGGGCTTTTTTGGTATTTATAGTCCCGACCCTATAGTTCGAAACATGGAACAACGTAAAATTCGAAATGAAATTTTCGCGAACCAGATTTCGAAATAGAATGCTAAGATGTTTCAAAATAAGATGTTTTGGCAAGGTGTTGTCAGAAGGTCGTGATTGGACACTTCGTAATAATTATGTCCACAATAGGACTCATGAGAAGAGTCTAATAAGAATAACCTGTCGGGTGTAGTAAGAGTTTATGATAGCTCAAAGGATCGGATTGCGTGTTAGTGAAAGATGACCATAATGATTACATGTGGATTACACTAAGGCACAAAAAAAAGTACCCGATATATGACTCGGAACTAACAGCTAAGGTATGTGCTCTTAAGGTTATGGAGACACTACCAAAATGATGGAACATTTGATGTGCTCACAAACCACGAGAAGCTTAAGTATTGGTTCTTGCAAAAAGAGCTAAACAAGTGGTAGCGATGGCGGAGAAAGTTCCTTGAAGACTCCGATTGCACTACTTCGTATCACCCGGGGCGTGGCCGTCAGGTGCTGACGCATGACCTGGGTGGATAGTTGTGAGTGTCAGATGTTAGAGGCTTGTTAGCCTGCTAGCTATGAGCATAGTGCCAAATGGATCGTTTGTATTTATCGCTGGCTTAACAGTTTAGCTGGATCTGGTAAGCAAGATACGAAAAGCATGTGCAATTGATAAGTGTTATTGTCTATAATTGATGATTGTGGTCAGCCCAAGGGTTATGATTTTTGAGATGCAAGATGGCATTCTTAAAAGTTTTGGGGTAGGATGTGCGTACCTAGGATGTTGGAAGATATATGGTCGTCTATAAAGAGACACAACAGAAAATTACGTAAATGACATGATATGCTTGTAAGCATTGGACGTGTAAGGAACGCAAATCGAGGTGTTGGTCAAGGATCAAATAGATGTTTGATTTAAGGTATTCAGGTAATGAGCTATGTTATGTCTCAGTTATCTTAATGGTCAGATGAAAATTTCGAGGCCGAAATTTCTTTAAGGAGGGGTGAATGTAATACCCAAGAAATTTTAAATGACTCAAGGGAAATTTATCTTGGGGCAAAAAATGGAATTTAAGGGTAAATTGAGGGTATAAGGGTAATTTATTACTGTATGAATGACTGAATCGATTGCGGGGAGTGCCTTGGAGCTGAGATGCCAAAGGAAAATAAGGTGACATTAACGAGCACCCCGACATATGATTTATAGCATCAAAAGAAATAAGATCGGGAACAGTTTTCGGTACAGCTAAAATGCAGCTGCCAATTAGGCTACAATACCGAATTGTTATAGACGACTTCCTGAAAGTCAATGGAAGCTTGATGGGGCTTCGATTTTTCATAAGGAACAATCCTTCAGTGGTTTCAGGAAGAAACGAAAAAGTTTAAGGCCAAAATGAAGATTCAGGCCTACGTGCAATTTTTTTGAAATTGCTAAAGGGAGGCCGAAACGATATTTTTTCGGAATCCTCAGAGGTCAAATTGATGTTTTAGGACTTGAGGGTCTTGAAAGCAATTATCAAAAGTCGAGGGGCTGGGTGAAAATGGGCCAAAGTGAGAAAACCAAAGTTTAAGGGGCCAAAGTGCAATTTTAAGAAAATCTCCAAACAACCATGGTTGACCAACCCATCAAATCAACGAAATTGGCCACAGGGATGGCACGAGGGTTGCTCAGGGAGAATCTTTTGTAAAGGGCTTGGCCGATAACAGGCATTGGGGTGGCCGGAAAAAGCAGAAAAAGCGGCTGAAAGTTGGCCAACGTGGTGCACGCCTGTAACTCGCTTTGGTGGTCGGGTAAGGGTGTTTCTAGGTCGATCTAGGGTAGGTAAATCTTCCTAAGGCAATGGGTTAGCCGAGTAAGGGCTTTTGGAAGCTCGATTTTGCCTATAAATAGGCGTCTATGGTGGCCGAAAATGGAGAAAACTTGGAGCTCCAAATCGACCCACTTTTTGAATGAATTGAGCCTTCAAATTAAGGGGCTTTTGTTTCCCATGAGGAGAGGAAGATATCTGGAGAATTAGAGGCATTTTGGTTAAGGTTTCATGGCGATTCGAGCTTCGCCGGAAAAAGGGAGGCGGGGGGCTGGCTGAGACTTCAAACGCCCGATTGGGCGCCTTCCAGTGCTCTTTTCGAGCCAAGATCGGTGCCATATGGATTGAATAGAGAAGGGCAAGAGAATGGTGTCGGAATCTAGCATCGCCGGCATGGCTGGCTCTAGAGAAGAAGGCTGGCGCGTGGCTTTCACGCGTTGCCTTCATGCGCAGAGCCACGCGCCAGCGCGTGGGGGAGTGTGCATGGGCAAAAAATTCTGGAAAAATCTTGGGAAAATAAAGAAAAATGTTTTATGGAAGTTCGTGCAAAAAGATTGGGATTTGGGATTCCTGATGTCTCAATTTTTGCACCAAATAGCCTCGTTTTGCTTGAAAACGTCACACCCGGGTAAGTCCAGTATTTTTCCTTGGAATTTTATAGGTTATTATGAATTGTTGTGAAGATAGATTTGAGAAAATGGTCCTAATGTATTTATTGGGATTTTTAGAAAGAAAAATGGAGGAAAATAAGAAATAAATGGAATATCGAGGATATTTAGTGATTAAATGTTATTTTATGATTGAGGACATCGAGATGATGTGATTGGTGTAACTTTTCAGAGTTAGCACGAGAATCGAGGTCGAGCATGCATATCGAAGGGATGCGCACTTTTCGAGGTGTCTTGATCTTTGGGCAAATGTGAGTTTTCCTATCCTAGCTATGGTTTCGTGAGTAGTTTTCTCACAAGAACTTATATTCATGACATGTTTGTTATATATGCATGTTGTTATAAATGCAATATCCATTTTGTCATATTGCACGAAAAGTCTTAATAATTGCATAATACGATATTATTGTCACATTGATATTTGTGCTTGGGAATGGGATGTCGCCCCCAGAGTGTAGTTGTAATTCCCCTAGGGCAATGATGGAATAACGTTAGACTTATCGTGTAGAGGTTCGGGATTTGACTAGGATTTCGTGCTGGGAAGGTGGGGTTGGGAAGTTACATTAAGGGTAAATGTTGTTCATGTTATTGTATCATGCATTCGTATATATATATATATATATGTTTTTGGACTCTCACTAGAAGTTTCATCTTCTAATGGGTTATGCCCCTAGAACATTCAACGTTCCACTTTAGACTTGCAGCTTAAGTAAGGAACAAGTTGAGATGAGACGGCACATGATGGCGTGGCCGAGGGATTCAGCAAGCTGACTCGGATATGTTTTAGCTGATGCTTTATTAATGATTAGCCTTGTTAGAACATTATGGAATCTCCATGTATTTATGTATTTCAATATTGAGAATATGATGTTAACTATGGTACGGATTCATATGTTATAAATAAAGTGAATTGATTATGTACTATATCAGGTTTCGATTATCGCTTCCTCATTTTTAATGATTTGCTAGGGGTTTTGTTTGGAATTCGGTACTTAAGGTTAAGTTATGTACCGAGAAAGAAAGAAAAAAAATAATTTACGTATATTTTGGGTCCTAGCATAGTGACACGCTCGGTAAGAGAAAAGTGGGGTGTTACAAAGACGACATTTTTGAGTCCATCGATCCTTGTCAGATATGTTTTCTTAAAAGATCAATCTATGGTCTTAAGCAAGCTTCGAGGAGTGCATATAAGAATGCTAGTAGGAGCACTAATGTGTTCCTAGTCTTATTTGTAGATGATATTCTTATTATGGGTAATAGTATGGACATGATCATGTTTACAAAAGTCTAGTTGTCTAAAGTATTCTCCATGAAGGATCTGGGAGATGCTACCTATATTTTAGAGGATCGGACTTTATAAAGATAGAGTCAGAAAATTGATAGGTCTCTCCTAGAGCTTGTACATAGAGAAAATGCTAAAAAAGTTTAGCATGTTGAATTCTAAGAAAGAACAGTTGCCTGTAAGGACTGGAATTCATCTCTTTAAAGGTTTGTTCCCAAACACTTCTAAAAAGAGGGAGCATATGAGTAAGGTACCTTATGCTTCGACGGTTGGGAACCTTATGTATGTGATGATATGTACAAGACCTAATATTGCATATACAGTTAGTGTTGTAAGCCAATATCAGTTCGATCTCGGTTAGAGTCACTAGATCGCAATAAAGCATATTCTGAAATAGTTGAGAAGAACTAAGGATATACTCCTGATTTATGGAGATGGCGATATCCATGTAGATGGGTACATAGATTTGGATTTTCAATTGGATGTTAATGATTACAAATCAACATCCGGGTTTGTATATCTCTTGAATGGTGGTGTTGTGAGCTGAAAAAGTTCCAAGTAGGAAATCACAACGGATTAAACCATTGAAACCAAATATGTGGCGGTATGTGCTACTAAGGAAGCAGTTTGGATTCAAAAATTTCTTTTCGATTTTAGTGTGGTTCCGTCCATTCTATCACCAATACCTCTATATTGTGACAATAATAGAGCCATTGCACAGGCAAAGGAACCTAGATCTCATCAAAAATCCAAACATATTGAACGTCGATTTCACTTTATTTGAGAGATTATAACACGTGGGAACGTGTAGTTGCAGAAAATAGATTCAGCGGATAATGTTGGTGACCCACTTACCAAGGCTATGACTCAGTCACAGTTAGATCAACATCTTGAGAAGATGAGTATCTGATAACTGTCGATGGTGAAGCACTAGTTGTAGATTTGTTGTAAATTAGCATTAGTGCAAGTGAAAGATTGTTAGTGATGTGTGCCCTAATGCTAGATTTGGATAATGTATACCTGGCTTGTAATTAATACGTTTATTGTATCTTTGTTTATATTAATAAAAGGCAAGTTCATTTTCATTCATAAACTCTTCAGTTTGCTATAAGAATAAGTCCTTAGATCTTCTATTTGAGAATCTTATTCTCAAGATATTGAGACTATGTGACAGGATTATCTGGTGACATGATTTCTTAAATGATTCTTGATCCTTAGATTAATCAAATGGCGACTCTGATTAGTTGGGTATGGATTAGCACATTGTTTACTACCTTGTTTGATATGAGATACTGACAGAAGAATGGTGTGTCATATGGCATATGACATGGGAATGTTTCTAGTAAACCTGTAGGTGGTTGTTTAAGAACAATCCACTGAATGTTATATTAATGACTAATCACATGGCATTGTGGATAATAGTCAAGTGGTTTAAGTTGCTATAGTGTAGCTGATCCTTAGACTTGAACTAACATGGTTGTTTTATATATTGATATGTGGGATCTGCTAATACACTGAACCATCTAATTATAACGTGGAGAGGTTCATATATGTGGTTTTGTATTGCTAGTATATGAAGACAAGTGTTGGGAATATGATCCATCATCCTTATCGTAATTGATAGGGTGAATATCATATGTAATCTATTGTTAGTGTGACGGGACAATCACATTAACAAGGTATTTTTTGAGGTGTTATCTAGTCACATTAATGAGATCAAACACATAGCTACTAAGTTTGTGAGTTTGTCACTCCATAGTTTTCACTTAGTCAGGATGTTAGGTAATGAAAGGATTATAGCACACAGTAGTCGTCAACTATAATAGGTTTACTTAAAGTGAGACTTCGTTGTCACCTATATTATCCTAAACTGCTGCTAGGCACTTCTCAGGAACTCTCATATCGTCACCAAGATATAGAGAGATTCTGGTGATGGGTCAACGTGTTGGTCGGTGCCAAAATAGGTTTTGATGCTATTTGATTGCTAGTAGACAATGGACGTAAAAAGTCACACATCATATAGTGATGCATCTGGTATCAACATTGTGTATCAGATGTCTCACTTATGTCATTAAGTGTTAATGACATGGCAGGTCAAAAGTTGACTTGCTAAAGCACCGAGAGTCAACTGCTTCATGTTTGGGAGTCAACTACCTGAACAGTTGACTGGCCAGTGGGTAGGAGTCGACTCCCGATATCGCCTCAGCCTCCTCAGTGCATTACACGTGGTGACGAATTGAGAAGTGGGGATGGTGAGGAGGTAGATGAATTGAAAACGTGAAAAACAGAGACTTACTACTTGTTCTATGTTCTGTAACTTTTGATTTTGTCTTCTTCTACTTCTATAAAAATTACAAGTGCTTGATTGTTATATAGTAAATTAACACACGGAAACTGATGGTACAAGATCCTCAGTCTAGCACAAGAAGAGGTGAACAGAATGATACCGGACAGTGTGCTAGGTGTAGACAATCTAAGACCACCACAACATGAGGTGGATCAATCTAAGTACAAAACTATTTCTATACCCCAACCTAACATCGGACTTCAAGTATTTGTTTATTGTATTTCATGTGATGAAATAACGTGTTGTTTAAATATCCAAACTATGTATGGTGTGTGTTTATGACTTCCCTTGTGTATATTTAATGCATGTAAAATTTTTAATTTTACTTGCACTACCATATGTGTATTCAGTCAACCAGTGCACAACTATCATCTAGCATTAAAGCATACATCACTAAGTTCTTCTAATTTGATTAGCTAGTTCAGTTCGATTTTCACAACAACTGTTTAAACTAAAATTACTATAAAGGGTGGCTAGTGACATGCTAAACTGGGATGTAAATAAGTTCCCAATTAACCCTATTTAAAATCTCTCAATTAAAACAAGTATCAAAATTCATAAATGGGAGATATAGACATAAGTCTTATTTAAACATTTATTAAAACAAGCTTATAAACGGGCTTAATTAGGGAATCCATTTACATCATAGCTAAGTGTGTACATATAAAAAATACAAAATTTCAAATGAACACTTAATTTCACTAGGTGATGCTTGGCATTTTTAGTTTACTTCTTATTTTTCTCACAATATTGAAAATATATTTTCTGTTATTATGATATATTCTTAATTTAGAATTAATTTTTCAATATATTTGGGAAATATATTTTTGTCAAATAAAAAGTGTATATTTAGTTTGGAAAGAGAAGAAAAAAGAAAGAGAAAGAGGATAAAAAGATTCACAAAAAAAAAAAAAAAGTTGATTTGTCTTATATTCTTTTAAGATGTACATTCTGTAATTAGTTTAAATCCCAATACTGATAAATGTAATTTGCTTCTTTTATTTTTGGAGAAAAATATGTTCGATGCTCTTGAGGTTTGAGTTAAATGCATATTGTATTCTTGACTTTTAATACCACATTGTGATTTTTTCCTTATTGTTAGCTAATTACAATTAACTATTTCAAATTGACCAAAATACTGTTTCATTTCAAAACTATTTTCTTTTTGGTTTTCCTTGTCCCTTACTCTCTATGATTTATATAATCTTACCTATTTTAATACACATTGCTATAAACTTTTGTGGAAAAGAAATGAGACTTATTATGTGTTTGCTTATACACTATTGCCAATTGCAAAGAAGAATCTTCATTGCTAATATTAATTAGAGGTTGGAGTAAACCTTGAAAATCGAATACTCTTAGTCTGTTATAGCCAAAACCGTTGAAATAGAGATCAGTTGCAACCGTTATAAAAAAAAAAAAAAAAACTAAATGAATGCGATGTTATATTTTCAAGCAAAAAAAGCCTATTATTAGCAGATGATTTTGTATTTGTCCCTTGCCATTGTAGTTGTTGTCGTTGGAAGAAAAGTTCTAGAACCCTATTATCTATTACAAGGTGGCTATCGTCGTTGCCCCCACGGGCGTAGCACGGATGGCGGTCAGGTAGCAGATTACAGACAAGAATGCAGGTTCGAGTTATGGCAGTCGCAGCGTGGGAGTTTCATCCTCATGTGGGGGTGGTTTCTTGTGAGTACTATGCACTGTACCTCCTACCTAGTGTGCTGCCGTATACCATGATTAACCCCTCCCATGTGCGTGGGGGCTCTTAAGGTAAGGGACTTCACCTTTTTGCAGACAAGGTGGCTATCATCCTTTTTGGTTAGAAGGAAAGAGCAACAGTATGCCTCAATCAATCGTTTAATAGGGCTTCACAAATCTCAATCATTTTCACCAATTTACAGTTACCAGGGGTTTATTCATTTTTTTTCCTTCTTTGTTTTTTTTTATCTCTTCTTTTTTTCTTTTAATTTTTTTTTCTTAACCCTTCAATCGAGCCCTAACAAATCACTTGAGTTCAATCAAATTACAAGTGAAGTTGAAATTGATGAGGGAAAATGTCCTCGAATTCATAGGGCCAATCTAAGGTCGCCATCTAGCCTAAGTCTAGGAAGGACATGTGACAAATAAGTCTCAACAAACTGACTAGCCTTGTGCTAAATGAACATTCCCCAACCTCAATCATTATTTCGAAGATCATGGAGATGGGGATTATCCTAAACTCTTAGGAAGCGATTACCATATCCATATCACCAAGATCATGGTTTCACAAAGGACGGGATCTGGATCTCAGAGGTTCGAAACAAGACGAGTAATGGATATATCTTTTCCTTGAGTTTCTAAATACATACTTTAACTTGCATAACTCTGTGAACTGATTTGAACGTCAGAGTAATCACGGGAGAACGAGTCCCCAACTCTGTTTTGCAGATACTTAGTCTGAGACAGGAGAAAATGATCAACTCTGTATCATAGAAACCTAGAAATCCATTTTGATTGAACATCAAATTATGGAAATTGACCATAATGATTTGGCATTCAATTAAAACCTTTTATTTATGCATTTTGGCTTCACCATAGTTGGTGATGGTTGTCGATGGTCAATAATTCTTAAACCATTTCTATAGAACTTTTGTGGTGTAAATGGTTGTTGAGCATAGCACCACTAGTTTTTTTTTTTTTTTTTCAAAGTTATGAGGGAGAGGAAAAGAGAAAAATAAAAGGAGAAGTTGGCAATTGTGATTTTCAAAACATCAAAGGTACCTCTGCAATTAAGAGAAACCATAAGGCGGTTATTATAAATTTATCTTATTATTATTATTAAATGTAATACTAATGAATATAAAACGTCGAAGCTGAATCAATCCCTATTTTTGGGGGTTGCTTGGATTCATTGGCTTTTACACTGTTGGCCCCAAAATCGGGCCAATTGCAAGCTCCCTCCGTCAACCAATCGGACCCAACCATCCATCCGAATCCAAACCAAAACCAAGACCAAAACCAAAACCTCTGTCTTCAGATCTCCATTCATCTTCGATTTCCACCATCGAATGTGAAGACCTCATTCTCCTGTCTCTCTCTCTCTCCCTCGCCGCCGTTGACCCTGAGATATAGGTTTCCAATCGCCTTTTCTGCTTCTCAATTCCCATTTCTGAAATCTTTATCCCTTCCGCTTTTCCAGTCCAAGCTTGAATCAGCCTCCAAAAAAATCTTCAATGCTGTAAGTATCTCGTCCTCTCTCCTACACTTGTATCTGTGGATTCGTATTGAGGGCGCAGGTTGTTCATAGGAATGGAAACTAATTATTCAGCTCTTCCTAAGGATTCGTTTGTTGAATTGCAAGTGCGAGATGATAGTTTGGGATCGGGAAACCCTAGGAAAGACACATCCACGACATTGCTGCCTATTCTCGGCGGCGATCAAGGTTACGCGAAAGCGAACGATGTGGATGATAATGAACTTGGCGATGATGACATTGATTTCGATGATCTCCCGCTTATTTTTGAGGGTAATAGGCATGATTCTGGGATTTACGGGGCCGTTTTTAATCTCGCCACGACAATTATTGGGGCCGGCATTATGGCCCTTCCGGCGACAATGAAAGTTTTGGGTTTGGTTTTAGGGATTGTTTTGATTGTTCTCATGGGCATTTTGTCTGAGATCAGTGTGGAGTTGCTTATTCGTGTCACGGTTCAATGTAACGCGTCCTCCTACGGAGAAGTTGTTCAGGCTGCATTTGGAAGAACTGCTAGGATCTTAACAGAAATTTGTATCATTGTGAACAATGCTGGCGTATTGGTAGTTTATTTGATTATTATGGGAGATGTTATGTCGGGATCACTCCATCATGTTGGGGTTTTTGACCAGTGGTTGGGAAATGGTGTGTGGGATCACAGAAAGCTTGTGATTTTACTTATTCTGGTGGTTTTTCTTGCACCTCTCTGTGCTTTGGATAAGATTGATTCATTAAGCGTGACATCAGCTGCTTCAGTGGCTCTTGCTGTTATCTTTGTTTTGGTTACTTTCCTTGTTGCGATGATCAAGCTTGTTGAGGGCACTATTGAGGCTCCAAGAATGACGCCTGACATTGGGTCAAAGAAGGCGATTCTGGATTTGCTTGTGGTGATTCCAATCATGTCCAATGCTTATGTGTGTCACTTCAATGTTCAGCCTATTTACAATGAGCTGGAAGGACGATCACCTCAGAAGATGAATCGTGTTGGAAGGATAACAAGTGTTCTCTGCATTTTGATTTACGCCTCAACTGCCGTATCGGGTTATCTACTCTTTGGGAAGAACACTGAAGCTGATGTGCTGACTAACTTTGATAAAAACCTTGGAATACATTTCAGCACGGCTTTAAATTATATTGTCCGTGTTGGCTACATTTTTCACCTGATTCTTGTTTTCCCTGTTATCCATTTCTCCCTCCGGCAAACAGCAGATGCATTGGTGTTTGAGGGATCACCTCCTCTCTCAGAGAGCAGGAGGAGGTGTTTGACCATAACGGCAGTACTGTTGGCGCTTGTCTATATTGGATCTACTATGATTCCTAATATCTGGGCAGCTTTTAAGTTGACCGGGGCAACTTCCGCAGTCACTTTGGGATTTACATTGCCATCACTTCTCGCATTAAGGTTAAGTAAGCAAGGGCTTTCTTTGACCCATGTTGAGAAACTTTTGTCTTGGTTTATGTTGATATTAGCAATAATAGTTAGCATTATTGGGGTGATTGGCAATATTTATAGTATTAAAAGCGAATCGGAATAACCCTCTGCTTTTCAATTGAGTTCGTCTTTTTATAGGTGTCCATTTGGTGAAAAGATAGACTGTTTGCAGGAGACATTCAAATGTTATTGTTGCAAGTTAACGGATTATCCAATGAAGTAAAGATAGTTGAGAATCAAGTAGACACTTGTTGAGGATGGTGAATGTCTACCAGCACATCATGTCATCTCGTGCTGATTAGGGTTAGGAGGTGCAGATAAAGCCATTCCTTAGAGTTGTTGAAGAACGACATAGACAACTTTAGCGAGTAACCATCAAGTATGGCTTGCGTTAGTATAATTACTGCCAATTTAATTGGTGCCTTAGTGTTGCTTACTCATCTCATTTTCTTCTCAACCCCCACCGAAGAGCAGGGGTTATGAAAACTGTATTACACAAAAGTTTCACTGTTCTTTCATCACTTGATTTGGTGACATTTTTCTCGATTACATGAAAGAAAGATCCATTTAGATAAAGCTTCTTGTTTGTATGCTTTCATTTGTGGTTCATTTATATCGTAGTCCATTTGTGTGGTCAGATTCGTGTTACCTTTGTCATATTTAAACACTGCCTATCACTTCAGAATCTGATAGAGATAGAGATGGGATCTGTGTAAAGTTCATTTCCCATTTCTCGATTACAGAATGGAAGCTTAGTTGTTCCCAATTGTATTTGAACACTTAACTATGAAGGTCTGTATTTGTGCCCTTACAATATGTGATTGGCATGATTTTTCTCAACTAATTTGTACCTCTATATTTTTTGTGTTGTACTAGTGAGATGTCTGTTCTAAATTTGCAGATAAACCAGTTGTTGTACTTTCTACCAAAAGGAAAAACTTGCTTGGACAATTTTTTCCGAGGTAATATCAAAACTCCAATTCAGTGCTGTGAGGTTAGAGGAAATTTATTTCGTTCTTTTGGCATAGTTGCTAACTGGAGTACTGGAATAATCATTCCCTTGCTTGCTTCTTGGCATTTTGTTTTGAGGTATTCGTAATACTTCTGATTTAGTCAATGGGTAAACTGACTTTATCGACAAACCTCGTGTAAAGTTTGATGGTTTGGTATTCTAAAATAGTGTCTCCACTTGTATAAATGACAAATATTTATAGACAGAGATGCTTATGGGCTCAGGGGGACTCAGGAATTGATCCAAACTAATGTGATTGTCGGGTTGGTTCCAGTTTTTCTCCATTATAACAGAGATGCTTATGGGTTCGTGTAGACTCAGGAATTGATCTGAGCTAATGTGATTGTCAGTTTGGTTCCAGTTTTTCTCCAACCTGGTTTAGTTTCAGTTTTATGCTTATGGTTTGCCGGTTTGGTTTTATTCTTTTTAGGCAAATCTGTTCAAAGTACGAACGCCTATTGGAATGAGAAGGGACATCCCTTGGATTGGCAAAAATGGCAAAATCCCAAATATAGAACTTCAAAGGTCTGAACTTAGAAATCGTTAGGACATCAAGGAAGTTTACCTTATCTTCACAATGTGAAATTGCAAGCACTGTAGTCAAAGGAGACAGAGACGCTCACCTACGTGTAACCAAGAAAAAACAACAGAAAAATGAGAGGTGGTAGGCTTGGAAAGTCAGAAGCATGTGAGGAGTTACAAAAGATATAATATGAAGAGAAAAATGAGAAGGAAAAGAGAGAGAATAGAGAAAAACAAGCTCAACCTTAGTTTTACTACTGAAGCGAACGCCATTAGTTTGCTTTGATTTCTTCAATATTTCATATTCTTGTATAGGTGTGAGGGCGACCAGGTGCTTGGATTTGACGGTGGTGCGTTGAAGAGCTGTTGCCGGAGGTCAGCAACTGCTGTCACACGCCGGGAACACGTGGCGGGTGACAGGATGTGGTTGATCCTTCCGGCAACTTCTCTTCACCGGAAGGGTTACTTGTGGCAAGCAATGACCACCGGCTTTAGTTTCCCTTCGAATAGGTGGTCTATTGTGGGTTGTCATTGAGTGGCATCAAAGGCTCTAAACTCTTTTTTTGTTAAGACTTGGATTTCTCGCTTATTGTTTGTGTTGATTGTTTGTATTCTGTGCCACTTAATATATATGGCAATTCTATAACAATTTTTAAAAGAAAAAAATAACGTTTGATCTCTAATGTATAAAATGTTAAAATTATCTTAATTATTAAAAATTATTGCTTTAGGTCTTCATTGTGACTGAAAGTAAACAGAACAGAACTGTTATTTATGACATGTAGGATGTCATGTTATCAAAAAAAAAAAAAATTATATTAGCAAGATATATCAGATTAGTTTTAATATATAAATATAACATTTGATTCCTTAATAATTAAAAAATTTGACATTTGATCTCTAATATAAAAAAAATCAAATTTGATAAAAAATATCTAAATTTTATAAAATGATTTAAAAATTTCATAAAAAGACCTAAAAATGTTTAAAAAAGACCTAAATTTCATAAAAACTTAAAAGTCTTAAAAATAATAATAATAATTAAATGTCATAAAAAAATTTAAAAAAAAAAAACTTAAATTTCATAAAAAGAAAGACCAAATTTCAATAAAAGATCTAATAAAAATTGTGATAAAAAGAATTCAAATGAAAAACAACAAAATCTTCATTGAATCCATAAATCTTATTTATAAATTGTCAAATGAGGTATTAATACAAAAGGTGACAAAATAAATCCCATCAAAGTACAAATCCAACCATCATTAACACCCATCATATGTAGTGGAAAATACCAATGAAATATTAAACTATAATATCCAAAACAGGCCTCAACAAACATTTATAAAAATATTTCTTAGTTTAAACAAGTCACGAAGTAGCAAAATGTCTCAAGTATTTTTGATTTCTAATGAGATGATAAGTTCCACAGTTGGTAGTCGTAACTCTCATCCCTTTGGTACGTTAATGTAGACTTTTCTTGGAGTTGGTTGGTTGTGATATTTGATCCACTATGTCACTATAAATTTGATAATTGATAGTCCATATTACTTTGTATTCTAATTACATGTTATATTACACTTTAAAAGAACTTCTTAAATGAACTAATGGAAGTGGAGCTATGCTTGATGGCCCTACTAGAATGGTGCTTGGTGTAGCACTGCTTGATGGCCCTGGTGGTGGTGCTCTCACAAATCATCTGGTATATCGTTCAAGCTGGTTAAAAAGAAGAGTTGGTCAATTAGGCAAACCTACAGTTAACTCATCGCAAACTAAATTTGTACTCTTCAAAGAAAGCTATCATTCTAAAACATAACACCATTATCTGCTACCAATAAATCATGCTTAGTTTATAACTTACTCATTTTAGACTGACTTCTAATTTCATTGAAATTTTTAGTGAAAATTTCAAGTATTTTTATGAAATTTAGATTTTAAAAAAAAAAAATTATTTTTAGGTCTTTTTTTGAATTTTTTAAGTCTTTTTTATGATTTTTTTTACAAAATTTAGGTTTTTTTTTTTATTATCAAATTTAACCTTGTTTCTCATATTAGAGACCAAATGTGAAATTTTTTAATTGTTAAAGCAAATAAATGTTAACTTTTCTAATTGTTAAGATACCAAATATCATATTTATATATTAATCCTAATCAAATATGTTTTGTGATGTGACATTTAGTCGCGAAAATGAAATTTAAATTTTTTTAAAAATTATTTTTAGGTCTTTTTTTATTTATTTATGAAATTTAGATCTTTTTTGATTTTTTAAGTCTTTTTTATGATTTTTTTACAAAATTTAGGTCTGTTTTTTTTTTTTATCAAAGTTAACCTTGTTTCTCATATTAGAGATCAAATGTGAAAATTTTTAATTGTTAAGCGAATAAATATTAATTTTTTTTAATTATTAAGATACTAATATATTTATATATTAATCCTAATCAAATATGTTTCGTGATGTGATATTTAGTCGAAAAAATGAGTGCATTTATACATGTGCTAAACGGTAAAATATTAAATTAATAATTTTTAATAATTAAAACATTAATTTTAAATATTATAATTTTTTAATTATTGAAAGATCGATAAGTATTAAGTATTAAGCCTGGTATAATTCATTTGTTTATTAGTAGTGGGATAACTGCCGAACAATAAATGAGAAGTTTGATAGTTGTTAGTATTACTTATTTTGATTATTCACTATTTGACTGTCTGTATTTCATATCTATTTTTCTTTTACTGCTTTAAGGAGTGTCAAACAACCATTTGTAATAAAGTTCAGAGAGTTAGTTATGGACGATCTTAGGGACCTCAATATATTAACATAACAACCTACATTAGTTTAATAATTTACTAATGACCTAGATTAATTTAATTTATAAAATTTATATTTTGACTAATATCCTTAAATTAATTTATAAAAGATATAAGATAATCTAATAACCTGTGGTGGTATGTGTTGTGAGATAAAATCAGGAATCATGATCCTCCATCGGACAAATAACTAATATAATATCATATTTAGATTATCACACTTTCGACTGGTAATCGAAATTAATTTAAAATTTGATTAATAACTTAGGTTTGTTAGATAAATTTTTCATAAAATTCACATATTATATAAAACACAAAAGAGTAAGAATGAATCTCTCTCAAATTTATGATTAGTGATCAAAACTTGATTGAACATCAAGCACAAATTCACAAACCACAAGCTAAATCTTCCTCTCATTCTTTTCTATGGTGCCAAAGCCGCTTCTCAATATGTAAAAAACGGTATAATAGATTGAATCAGAGGGGAGATGAGACATATTTTTCAATTTATAATGTTAATAGATTTCTACCCATTATAGAACTCTAAAGCAAAAAATTTGGATTTTTTTTGCTATTTTCCCTTGAATTACTATTGAGAGAGTACACTCTAATAAGGTTTGAAGTTAGATTAGGTTCTGAATCAAAGAGGGAATCAAGACAAAATAACAAGAGCAGTGTGTTTGTACCCTTACTGAGCCTGATCAGGTAGCTTCCCCGATCGAAAAACTGCGAATTTTGAAGCCTCCGAATACGAATAACGAATGCCGTTCCTATCCAGAAACTCTTGGAGCAATTTCTTGGCCGAATCAGGATCCGAGCTCTCGCATTCAATCTCGTAGCTCGTCCCAAAATCGAATTGCGTTTCGTCGAGCTCCAATTTCAATCCCTTCCAATCGTACACCGTTCTCACGTTCCTGAACCCTCCCAAGCACGCCAGTCTTCCTTTTCCATCTCCGATCCCGAATTCCTCTTTAACTCTCTGCAGAATCCGCGACGACGAGGAATCGAGCGACAGGAGCCGCCAGGGCTCGGCGATGCAAGCGCGGCCGATGGCAGGATCGAAGGCCTCCTCGGCCTCCTCGGCGCGGCTGATTCCGGCGGAGATTACGGGCTTGGATTTGAGAGAGAGGACGCAGTGGTTTCCGGAGTCGATGCCGTAGAAGCGGAGGCGGAGGACGGCGAATTTGGAGGAGAGCTCGGCATTGGAGCCGTCGAAGAAGACGTTTTCTTGTATTAGGGTTTTGGAACGGAAGGGGGAGAGGAGGTCGGAGAGTTTCTGGTGAGAGGCGGCGTCTGGAAGGCGGAGCTTCACTTCCACTTCCATGAGGCCCTGCTTCTGGAGGAGACGCCGGAGAAATGATTGCGGCGGCGGCGCGCGAGCAGGAAGACTGCTATGGTTTACAAGTGTTCGTATCATGGATGAGCCAGCAATCGCTCGGCCGAGGGGATTGATATAATAAAACCAATCAGCAGCCACCACACATTTTACATTGTTTGCTTTCAAAAATGATTTTACCGTTTTGTTTGGATTTGATTTTTAAAATAAAAAACAAATAAGTAATTAATTACTTTTAGCCACTTTTTTGTAAAATAAATTATATAGTTCTTTTTTTTATTTTAACTTCTCATAAAAATTAAATTTTGAATTATATTTACTTTATTATCTATTAATGTAATTCTTTATATTATTTATACTTTTCTTTTTATAATTTGATTCGATTTAGCTTTAAAAATGATTCGTTTGACTCCCATAGTACAAGTCAAGTGATTAGGTCACAATAAATTACAATTTGCCTCGTAGGTTCAATTCTTTACACTGCATAGTGAAACAAAGACTCTACGTGCGATTTATCTCTTTTACCAAAATCAAGAGCATGAGTGACAAGAAATCGCACAGGGGCGATAATTTCAAAAATGATTCGTTTGAATTTGAATTTTTTATTTAATTTTTATATTTATTTAAACCAAACCAAATTGAATTGTGGGCATCCCTAATACAAATATGAAAGACAGCATAACACACTACTACGAGTTTTATGCCAATGTGGAAGAATGAATAGTATTTTAGGAAATAGTATTTTATTGAGTCCTTTTCCAAGAGCTATATGTAATCAAATTTCTATGTTTCATAGACATAAAATACATAAATAGGACTGTGAAATTGTTATGGCTTTATGTTATAAATTAAAGTGTGTGCTCGAATTAATAGACAATGAGGACACCATGTTTCTTTCTTAAAGCGTACTCTAATTTGATATCGATTTCTCTCTCCTAACCTTAATTGTATAAATAACTTTAGTGATGGACTTTATAATTTCTATTAATTTATAGGAAGAGAGAGAATCAATAATCATCCTTATGTAGCAGTTGGGGTGGTTTCTCCCATCATGGTACTTACCTTTTCACTACCATCATCATCTCTCTAATTGGGTTACATAATCGAAAATATATTTTACATTCTCCCACTTAGCCCGATTAGTATAATGATAATGACTGATAGCAAACATCATAAACATAACAAATTGTTTAGTGTGAGTTATGGCAGTCATGCACTATTTAATGTTGTGCACTCCTTTCAATATACCACAACACTTACAACTCATCAAAAATCCATAATGGTTCACAATAATGTCTGTAAAGACTTTTCTTGTTTGCTTGAAAATAATAATGTGCGTACAAACATAAGAAACATGAAAAACACAATGTATCTTAGAAACAAATCATTGAGGTGAGAGTATCATTACAACATTAATCATCATTACAACCAAATCTCAATCTATGTACATGTTCCTTGAATAACTTTGATTATAAACCTTTTGTTAAATGATCTGTTAGCATGAGATCTATCCCTATGTGATCAATCGACATTCTTTGTTTTTGAACTTCGTCCTTAATAACAAAATACTTTAATTCCATGTATTTGGTACCTTTTGAGTATTTGTCGTTCTTGGAGAAGAAAACTACTACAGAATTATCATAATAAAATTTCAATGGCTTGCTTACGATGTCAATAATCCCAAGTTTTGAAATAAAGTTTTGCAATCATAATGCATGGATTGTGGCTTCAAAATATGCCACAAACTCTACCTCCATATACAGTTGATGCAGCAATGACAAATTATTTTGCACTCTTCTAAGATATTGCTCCTTTTTCTAATAGAAATAGATATCTAAATGTGGACTTTTTATTGTCAAGGCATCTAGCAAAATCTAAATCTGACTATCCAACTACTTCTAAAATATTGTCTCTTTGAGGACGTCCGATGAAATTGGAATGAGATGGAGAAGTTATTTACAAAAAAAAACTACTTCTGAAATATTGAATCTTCTGTACCTGAACATGTAATTATTTGTTCCTTGTAGGTACCTCAGCATTTTCTTTTTATCTTTCCAATTATCGAAATCATGATTACTTTGATACCTGCATAACATGCCAATTGCAAGATTTATGTTCAGTTTAGTGCAAATCTACACATACATAAGAATGCCAATAGCTTCCGGCTGAACATATCTCTTTAAAAAAAAAAATTGATATAGGCTTTCTAAGACAATCCTAACATTCCTTATGATCTATCATAGAATATTTCAATTTTTATCACATAGGATGTCTCTCCCATATTTTTTATTTCAACATTCTTTGAGAGAAAAACTTTAATTGCATGTAATATGCCCAAATCGTTAACAACAAACAAGATGTCATCAAGATACAGAACAATAAAGATAAACTTACTCCCACTGATCTTTTGGTATATGCACCAATCAACGATATTTTCATGAAATCCAAAAGATGTTATGGTATCATTAAACTTAATATACCATTGCTGAGAAGTTTGTTTAAATCCATAAATTAATTTCTTAAGTTTACACACCATGTAACTTTTACTTTCTATGGAAAAATCCTCAGGTTGATTCATGTAGACTTCTTTCTCCAAATCTCCATTAAGAAATATTGTTTTCACATCTATATGTCCAAATCATATTGAGCCATTAGTGATATAATTATCCTTAGTGAATCTTTATTTGAGACAAACGAAAATGTCTCTTTATAATCAATGTCATCTTTCTAAGTATAACCCTTGACAAACAGTCTAGTTTTATATAGTTCAATGTTGTTATTTGAGTCTCGTTTGGTCTTAAAAACTTATTTACATTTGAATTTTTTACAACTTTTTGGCAACTCGACAAGATCCCAGACATTGTTCTGTTCCATGGATTTCAACTCATCTTTCATAGTATCAATCCATTTATCTAATTAATCACTTTCTATGATTTGTGAAAACGAAATTGGATCTTTATTGATTCCAACATCAAAATCTATCACTTGTAAATAAACCACATAATCATCTGAAATGGTTGATCTCCTTGTTATTTGAGATCTCCTTAATGTCATTTCTTGTGGTTGATTTGCATTAGCCATTTGTGAGTTAATACTTTTAAGCGGTAATTCTTCAACCACTTGTTGTTCAGTATTGACAAATCGATCTTTAGCACTCGGAACAACATTTCGTGGAACAATGAAAGAAGGGACAGTTATAGGTAAATAGACATTTACCCTAACTATCTTTATTACCTCATCACGATGTCCCTTTATTTTCACGTTTTGGCATTCATCACTCCCATTAAGTTCACCATTCTCTAAGAATCTTGCATTACCAGTTTTCGCAATTTGCTATGGTTTGGACAATAAAATATGTACCATTTAGACTTCTCTAGATAACCAGTAAAGTAACCACTTCTTGTTAGAGAGTTAAGTTTCCTTTCGTGTGGACTGTATCTTCTCATTTCCGCTAGGCAAACCCAAACATGCGGGTGCCTTAAGCTAGGTTTCCTAACCTATCCATAGTTTAAAAGTGTCTTTTAGACTGCCTTACTAAGAACCCTATTCAACAAATATGTTGCAGTTTTGAGCGTATACATCCACAAAAACTTGGGTAACAAAGTGTTACTTACCATGATTTCAACCATATCTATTAATGTTCGATTATGCCTTTCCATTACATCATTTTGTTGTGGTGTGCCTAGCATAATATATTGTGCACATATGCCATGACTTTCGAGGAGGCTAGCAAGTGGACCTAGACACTGACCTGACTCAGTATACTTTTCATAATATTCACCACCTTTATCAAATCTAATAACTTTTATGTTTTTGTCAAATTATTTCTCAACCTCTTTTATGTAAGCTTCAAGAGCAAGCACCGACTGAGTCTTTTCATGAAACAAATAGACATAACCAAAATGTGAAAAGTCATCTATAAAGGTGATGAAATATTTTTTTCCATTATGAGTTGGAACGTCAAAAGGTCCACAAATGTCGATATGTATAAGTTCAAAAAGCTGGGTACTTTTTATGGTTTGTTTCTTATTGTGTTTGGTTTACTTACCTTTAATACAATCCACACTCATTTCGAGATCAGTAAAGTCCAAGTTAGGCAAAATTTCATCATTTATTAATTTCATTATTCTTTCTTTGGATATATAACCCAAATGTTTATGCCACATGTAAGCAGAATCTTCATTCAACATGTTACATTTAATTCCAATATTATGATGCCCAAAAAGTAGAGAATTGGCAAAAACGTTAAGTTCCAATTTATATAAACTATCAGTAAAAACACTAGAACTTACAATTAATAGCATTCTTAAATAAACTAAAACTATCAAATCCAAACTGTTAAATCCAGAACAATCCAACTTTGAAACAAAAATAAGGTTTCTAGAAATTGAAGGTACATAAAGAGTCTCTAATAGGTCTAAGTGATAACCACTATCTAAGACGAGCTTGTAAGTCCCTATTCCCTCAATTGGAAACTTCATACAATTTCGCATGAATAGAAAATCTTCAATTAGGTTTGTGGTTCGGATCATAATGAATCCCTATATCATATTAGAAACATAAGTTATAGCACCAGAATCTAACCATTAGGTATTATAAGGAACTTCACTTAAATTTGATTTGAAACATACAAAGGTATTTAAATTACCTTTCTTTTCGAACCATGTCTTACGTTTCAAGCAATCTCTGTAGAAATGACGTCTATCCTTTTGGTGTTCCTTTTAGCTTGAGAAGCATTAGCATACCCTTTTCTTTTCTTAAATTGATGGTCTTTCCCTTACATTTCTTTCCCAACCTTGTGTCCAACAAGATGAACAAAGTGATTCTTATGATTCTTTAACCTTCTCTCCTCCTGAACAAGTATACTGGCCAGTTTATTCGCCTTCCACTTAATCTTAATAGTGTTGTAATTAATTTGAAATTACCCATACTCAGAAGGTAATGAGTTCAAAATCAATTGTACTAAAAAGGAATCATCCACAGTTAATCTTAGGGGCTTCAATCTTTTTTATGATATTAGTCATCTCAATAATGTGCTTTGCATAGTTCTCAAGGGCTTCATTAGAGTACTAGCTAATGACTTGTCAATGTAATGAAAATATTTCCATAAACTGCATGTGTTTTTTTTTTTTTTTTTTTGCATTTTTTGTTTGTGGAATGGTTAACTTAATGTTACTAGCAATAGTTATCTTGAGAAACATTAAGTATAACCTGTTACTCCGTTACCATGTTGTATAATAGGACATCTCATCCTCACTGCTTGTTTCCATAAGAGCAACGAGTTTTTTCTCTAACAGAGCAAAGTCAAGATCTAAAACTCTTTAAGTAAAAATTGAATTACTCATTCCATTCTAAGAAGTTCAAACTATTAAATAGAGTAATTGATGATGCTTGAAATTGGATTGTAACAATTGCATAATAAATGCTCATAATCAATTTCTAAATAGATTCAGATGTTTTAATATACCGTAGTTCTCCTTTGGGTCACTACTATACATTATCATAAATAAATGTCATATGTAAACTTTATTAGGTGACTAAGATATTTCTAATTAAATACATTTGATATCTTTGGATATATAAACACATTTCGTTAAAATACTAATACATCTCGATTATGCTCACTAATCATGACTAACAATTTACCTTTGGGTAAATCCTAAAGGTCTAATGATTAGTAAACACAATTTATCCATGTAACATCTTAATAGGCATTTTAATATTATGGATAAATTGTTATTTATGCATATGAAAGATTCTATTTTGGTCACTTTGGCAACTAACAAATTATAAGAATAATGCATGCATTTTCTATAATTGCAATTGATATTGAAGCATGTAAAACATTCTAGTTGATCACTTTGATGAACTAGAATGTTTAGCCTTTGTCTACCTTTGTCTACAGGCTATCTTCCTTTTTCAATTGTCCTTGGTTGCGCGATAAGAAGCCTTTTATTGCCACAAGCCGCCGATAGTTAACCTTTGGCCTTTGGATAATGACGATCAAATAGAGAAAATGGGTCACGGCTTAAGAAGACAACAGACTCCATCAGCAAAAAAGACAAAGAGACCATGGCGGAGATGGCCGGCAAAGACCAAAAACCACAACTAGTCGATTATAACGAAGACATAAGGCCACTCAGTCGAAGAAGATGATGAAAGTTGTTGGAGAAGATGAAGAGATGCATCCAAAAACCACCATTAACCATCCACAATCGTCAGTAACTACCACCACCGCCATTACAATTCACTACTACCATCCTTTTTAGTGGGTTATGTATCTTCATATGGCCTCAATTTGTGACTTTCGGTAACTACTTTCAACGTTCAACGATGAGTTATTTTTTGTAACCATCATCTTCTTCCCTTTCACATGTGTACAGATGTCATTACATAATGCAGAAAACATACAATTTCACAACTGATGTCTCTTATACCACATGTAATCGAATTTCTATGTTTCATAGATATAAAATACATAAACAAAATCATGAAATTGTTATGACTTTATGTTGTAAATTAAAGTGCATTTTTAAATTGACAGATAATGAGAACACCATGTTTCTTCCATAAAGTGTACACTACAAGAAATTGGACTTTTAGTGACCATATTTAGTGATGGCCAATCAAAAGTCATCACTAATTCCAATATTTAGTGATGGTCAAATAGAATCTATCACAGATGGCGACCAATAATGATGACCCCATATGGTCGTCACTGAATGTGAAACTTTTAGTGATTGTCGTGCAACGTTGGTTATAGATGGGAGAGCATTAGTGACAACCCCATATGATCGTTACTAAATAAGCAACTTTTAGTGAGGATCGTGCAACGTCGATCATAGACGGGGGAGTATTAGTGACGACCCCATATGGTCGTCACTGAATGTGCAACATTTAGTGACGGCCACCTTCGATCGTCACTAAATGTTCAATTTTAAACTAATAAAACAAATCCACTTAGATAGTGATGGTGTAGTTTTTGAATTAAAAAAAATATAGATATACTAATGTCATAAGACGAATTAGATTGTAAATTTACATATTTTTTTAACTCTAGATAATTGATCACTTTTTCATTCAAATAACTGGATATTTTAAATAATTTTATTTATCTAGTCACAACAATTCTTGTAATACTAAAAAATAATTAATCGAAATTTGCATTCACTGCAAAAAGTTTGATTTTTTCTATGAAATTGTAGAGAAAACACTTATTTTTCACTACATCAAATCATTGCTAATCATATTAATTTTCGTTATAAATTAATTTTCTCTACCAAATTTTTTATAATTAATAATTATATTTTCATAGTTAATTCTATATATAATTAATAAACCAATACAATATCACTATATTCAATTTTGTAACAGAAAAAGTCACTTTTTTGGGAAAAATATTTTTTCTAAACCTATACCAACCCATACAATCTAAATGAAACTTAAAGCACGCAATATATAACTTTAAAAACTTTTAATTAATCACATAAAATAAAACTAATGTCAACCCCTCACTACAAAAAATCTTTAACTATTTTTAATGTGACTAGTACATAATGCAAATACATGTAATACAACCACACACTGCTCTCGTGGGGAGCGGGGGTGCAAGGGGCAAAGCTCCCCTGCGGTATGGAGCAGTCCTAAATATTATTTTTATAAGTTATTTTATTTTTATCTAGTAATTAAATATTTTAACTTAAAAAAAAAAACTAAAAAGAAAACGAAGATCAAACCCTCGCGCCCCCCCCCCCCCCCCCCAAACCCCAAATCCCCAGCCCCCAAATCCCCCAAAGCCCTATATCCCCAACCTGCAAAACCTTCGCCTCAGCCTTTCGTCACTTCCTGCAGCCCGTCGCTTTAACATTTTTGCTTTCGCTATTAGGGCCCGCTCCCGGATTACCTGCTAGTATAGAAAATCCGAGAGAAGGTCCATTTAAGATAGATACAGATACAACTGACTCAAAATTTTTCAAAAATTTCTTTTCATTCCCATATTTGCTCACTATCAATAGGAGCAAAAATAAATATTATACATCATTCTTTACATCATAAGCTCAAGTTTACAACCCATACATTTTAAAAAATAAAAGGGAATCAAGGCTTTAAATACAAAATAAAACTCTCTAATTATGCCGTCAAACTACACCCATGAATTTTTTAGACCGGGACATCTTTGTACACATCTAACTAGAACTCGCCCCAAATATCTATCCTCCACTTGTAATGATAAAGAAACAAATGTGAGCCACAAGGTTTAGCAAGTATATATAGCAAAGGGAGACATCAGTAAGATAATATATGAAGACATGAACAATTTAGAGCCAAGGAAAATCACAATCTTGACAACTAAACCTCACTTGAATCCATGTCGTCTACGCTTGACAACATCATCTTCCAAAAAGACAATTTCTTACTTTCTATCGAAATACATTTTTCAAATTGAGCCATAAGGCTCGACAAGTGTCTATAAATAATGAAAACTAGATATGACCAGACTGTCCCTAAATATCATGCATATCATGCCACATATGGACACTTGCCAAATCTCAAAAACATAGATGACACGCAAATCATGTCTTCTCATTAACCATGATTCAAAATGTATATATATGTATATATACCATGCTTTATTTTCTTACAACAATTCACACACTTTACTATCATGGAAAATAACATTCACCCACTCAGACCATAGCATAACGCCCTTTTATCAACATAACTTATGGTACAAAATGGGTAATACACATACAAAAATCATGTAGATACACCACCTTTTGCTGATACACCGCCTTTTGCAGACACGCCGCCCTTTTGTAATATAGAACATAATGCTATGCATCACAATTGTAAAACGTAATTACAACGAGTAGCATTCACACACTTGATGCCATAGTGCAACATACTTTATCAACATAACTTATAGCATAAGGAAATACATGATGCACACACAAAAACAAATGCGGACGAGCCACCTTGGTAGGATATCCCCCTTTCTTTCTTTCTTGTAGACGAGCCGCCTTTCTTGCCATGCCATGTTTTGGGGATATCCACTTACTTTCTTCTATGCAAAAAAATAGGTGTGCAAAGGTAATATATATATACATACATACATATGCATACACATTCCAGCATCTTCACAATCTTCACAACATGCCTAAAATCACCCACTAGGATTCTAGGCCACATCACATCATGATCAAGTATATGACTTCATTCACATCCATTTATGGAAACCCCATCATTTAAGGGCAATTATTCATATAGTGTTATCAATGCATCACCAATGAGACTCCATGGACATACCAACCAAGGATATTTCTTAACAATCTCCCAATTGATTATTATTATACTTCCTCTTACAAGTCAATTATATTTTTATCTCATGAATACCATGTATCTACATATATATATATATATATCTTCAAACACATCTTATCATTTTAGAGGGTTGAGAGATATTGGAGGAAGTATTTAACAACATTTTACTATCTCAATCATACTTGATTTGGATTAAGAAAAGCATTAACCAACTCAAATCATAACCAAAATATATGATATTATATATCAAATTGAAGCCCTCGAATTCTAGTTTATGATGCATTAAAAGGATCGCAATTTCAATTTCTACATCAACAATTATGGCCAAAATAGCGAAGTACGTGCACTGTAATCAAGTTGCGGTCGAGTCGACTCGCCCAAAATCGAGTCGACTCGGCCTGAGTCGACTTGACCTCCCAGATGAGTCAACTTGGCCGAGAATGAAGAAAACTCACCAGAAACCCACCGAAAACACACAAAATGGACACCAAACATTCAAAAACTCTTATTCTAGCTTCCTAACCCACAATGCCATTCCATGAAAAAAAAAATACGAGGTAAAAAAACCCCCAATGAAACCTTCAACAAGACCCAACAAAGGCTTTAACATGACATATGAATCAAAGAATAAATGATGAAAATATACAACCGATACCGAACATACTTTTTAAAAATAAGGGAGAGAAGAACCATGAAGTATTTCATTGCCACAATAGAAAAGAAGATGAAACAGTGTCGGGCATCAAAAGACAAGAAAAAGAAGGAAATAATGAAGAAAAAACAAAAGCATGGGAGAAAAATTGGAGGAGTGGGCTGCCAACCACCCCCCTAGAATTTACCAATCTGCCCCTACCTCATACACACACACATAAAAATCCAAACCCCTTTTAGACTTTTTCCATTTTTCTTCTTTCTTCCCTCTTTTATTTAATCTCTATAATTATGAATTTTCCCATTTGCCCTCACCATTATTCATAAAGCATGCCCATTTTTGTCTTTTTCTATTTTCCTTTCCTTTTCTATTTATTTCGTTCCACTCATATAAACATATGGTCCCAAGCCCAAATCATTGGCCTAATTAAATATAATGGCCCATTTCCATCATAAGCCCCAATGAGCTTCACAACTTCACTAAATTAGATTTGCAAAATTTCACACTTGGGCTTAACCCAATTTCAAAGCCCTAATTCATTAGAGATGGCTTATTTTAGCTTTTCCACATATAATAATAACACTTATAGATTATCCACAAAATTTTACTTACATAAATTTGTCACATAAAAATATTTTTCACATTTAATTTAATGGGGGCATAATTCCCAATGCTCAAAAATAAAATACCCATAACGTCTAGCCCCAATAACGGATCGTTACATCCGCCGCTTCAACACTTTCACTTCAACACTACTGCTTTCGCCTTCGTATCTACCATATCATAAGGTAAGGAATTTTATAGTGCATATCTTAGATTTTGGTTATGCTTATTAATTTATATACTGTGATTGCGTGCGTGCGTATGTGTGAGGGTTGCGTGTGTGTGTATGTGCGTATGTGACCAAATCTGACCAGAGCTTCCCATCTTCTTCTCTGTCGTGGTCAAATCTGACCAGAGCTTCCCACCTTCTTCCCTATCGTGACCAAATCTACCCAAATCCAGCCAGGTCTACCTAGATCCTACCAAATCTGCTCAAATCCTTGTTGTTGTTGTCACCACCCGTAGCGAAACCTGCCTAAATCCGCCACCTTCTTCCCATTTGTAACCAAATTTGATTAGAGCTTCCCACTTTCTTCCCTGTCTTGACCAGATCTGCCCAAATCCAACCAGATCTACCCAAATCAGACCAAATCTGCCCAAATCCTTGCTGTTGTTGTCGTCGCTTGCAGCCAGATCTGCCTAAACCCATTGCCTTCTTCCTTGTCATGACCAGATCTGCTCAAATCCGTTACCTCAGCCTGCGACCAGATCTACCCAGTACCCATATCCAGCCAAATCTACCTTGATCTAGAAAGATCTACCCAATACCAAGATCCAGCTAGATCTACCCAGATCCGATCAAATTTACCCAGTACCCAAATCTAGGAAAATCTACCCAGATCTGACAAAATCTAACCAGATCTACCCAGATCTAGCCAAATCTACCCAGTTTCCCACATTCGTCTGCAGTCTGCTCACCAACAAACGACAAGTCATTGATTATCTTTTAAAAAAAAAAAAAAACTAGAACATGTCAGGAACTAGTTCTCTATGCGGTGCCTGCAAAGTCTTGAGAAGAAAATGTATCCAATGGTGCATTTTTTCCCCTTACTTCTGCCATGAAAAAGGACCTCATTTTGCAGCCATCTATAAAGTTTTTGGTGCCAATAATACCTCCAAGCTCCTGGTCCATCTTCCGGTAAGTGACCGTTATGGGACTACCGTTACACTCTTGCATCAAGCTTAAGATAGGCTTCAAGATCCCATTTACGGTTGTGTCTCCTATATTTTTGCCCTCCAACAGCAAATTGTCAATCTGCAAATTCATCTAGCTTTATTGCAAGAACTACTATTTGCAAACTCTTATGCAAACCCTCAAAATGTTCAAAATTGGTTTCACCCAAAAACTAATTCAAACCCTATTCCAGAACTACATCCGAGCTTTGTCGGTAATTTTAATCACATCCTATATTGTGAAAATGGATCATTACTCATGGATGAGCCAAACTCTATATTGACTTTTGAAAATCCAATCATCCTTGAAGAAAATGTCTCATTTCCTTGTTTTCAAGAGGGTAATTCTCAACATTACCTCGTCGAAACTAGTAGCAGTTAGTGGCCATTCCAAGGCGATGTCGATAAACTTGGATCTGTCATTTTCAGAAAACAACACTGAGCATCTTTATTTTATCAACTAATAATATCTTTTTGATTATGACAAAAAGGGGGAGAACAAAGAGATGTTATAAGATGAGAGATTATATGTATGAAAGTAAGTTGTAATTTTAAGATGTAAATTATTTTTGTATGGAGGAGAAAAATGTATGATAGATTTTATGATTGAGATATCTTGTATGTGAGAAAATTGTATATCTAAGAGATTGCATATGTGTGTTGGTTATTGTATAGTAGTCTTGATGTTTATAAACTAAGTACGAATCAATTTAAGTTGACTTAATTTGGATAGTCCATATATATATATATTTATTCTCATTCATGTAATTTAGGTGTGAGGTGAAAAGAATATAATATATTAAATCAATTTATTATAATTATATTTTTAAATAAATATTAATTTAATGTAATAATTTAAATTATTTTATTACCATAATTTAGATTATTATCATAAATTATTAGTTAAATTATTTAATAATTATTATGTTGAAGTATGTCTTGATTTGCAGAATGAAGCTCGTTATTTAACCCAATCTGAATACCATCACTGAACAAATAAATAATCAAATGCTACTTATAAAACTTAGAAATGCAAAATGAAAAGCCCGTAAAGAGATTTTTTTTTTTAGTTTGGTAGATATGTATATGTATTTGTATATATATATGTATATGAATATTGGTAGTACTTTTATCTCATATTCTCACGCTCTGTAATTTAATCTATCTTCAATACTATCAATTTTTGTTATATGTAGTACGATTGATAGGAATTGGATGTAATTGGATGATAAACTTTCTAACCAGTATGTTAATGGAGTTGATCAATTCCTTGAATTCACTTTTCGACACACACACTTAAATGGTATAATTAGGTGCCCCTACATGACTTGTAACAATACAGAAGTGAGAGTTTGGGAAGAGGTGAAATTTCATTTACTAAGGTATGGAATGATTAAGAATTATGTCACTTGGTATCATCACGGGGAGGATATATTTGCTGAAATAGATAGTAGTGATGATGGCGATGAGGATGGTAATGATGATGGTATGCATCCTATGTTGGAAGAAGCATTTGGGATGCACAACATCAATGTTGAGATGGGTGGTGGTTCCTTTACTCATAATGACGAGCCTAACCAACCCACCAAAATATTCTATGATTTGTTGAGAGATGCTGAACAACCTCTTTATCCAAGATGTGATCATGCTTCAAATCTTGAATTTCTTGTGAAATTACTACATTTGAAATGCTTGAGTAGTTGGAGCAATAATTCATTCAACACTTTGCTCGAGCCCATTAGATCAATATTTCCTATCAATGAAAATGTACCATCTTCGTATTACGAAGCTAGAAAGTTCATTTGAGATTTGGGTTTTGACTATGATAAGATAGATGCATGTCCAAATGACTGCATGCTTTTTCGAAAAGAATATGCAAACTCCCATGAATGTGTAAAATGTGGTGCTTCTAGATGGAAGATAGTAGCAACACATAATGATTCATCTAGCAAGAAGATACCTGTCAAAACCCTAAGATATTTTTCCCTAACCCCATGGCTTCGAAGGCTATATATGTCTTCAAAAATAACTGTAGATATAAGATGGCACGATGAGGAGCGTGTTAAGGATGGGTTGCTACGACATCCAACTGATTCTGAAGCTTAGAAAAGGTTGGATGGGCTTTATCCATCTTTCTCAATTGATCCTCGCAATGTTAGACTTGGCTTGGCAAGTGATGGATTTAATCCATTTGGCGTTATGAGTGTTGCTCATAGTACATGGCCAGTGGTGGTAGTTCCATACAATTTGCCCCCATGGAAGTGCATGAAACAACCATATTTCATGCTCTCTTTGCTCATCGCCAGTCCAAAAGCATTTGGAAATCATATTGATGTCTTCTTGCAATCGTTGATTGAGGAATTAAAGGAATTGTGAGAGATCGGTGTTGAAACTTATGATGCCTCAAAGAAACAAAATTTTTAGCTACATGCAGCTCTTTTGTAGACTATTAATGACTTGTCTGCATATGCTAATTTATCTAAATATAGTATAAAGGGAAGGTGGGCTTGTCCTTGTTGCAACAAGGACACTGATTCCCGATGGTTGACATAAGGGAAAAAATTTTGTTACATGGGTCATCATTGCTTTTTACCTATGAACCACAGATGGCGCAATAATAAATTTCGTTTTGATGGTAAGGTAGAACAAAGGGAACAATCACCACAACTATTTGGGCATGATGTTCTTAATCAATTGTGTATGCTTGAGAAAGAAAATTGGCAAAGGTCCAGTGAAACTTGGTTAAAGTATTAGAAGAAAAAAAGTATTGTCTTTGACTTGCCATATTGGAAAGATCTTATGTTTCATCACAATCTTGATGTCATGCATATCGAGAAGAATGTATGTGACAATGTTTTTGGAATGATCATGAATATTAAACAAAAATCAAAGAAAAATGGTAAACTACCTCTTGCATACTATACTTTATTTTCAAAAGAAAAATTGATGCTATTAGAATTCTTGAAAGAGGTGAAAGTACCTGATGGTTATTCATCAAATATTTCAAGATTAGTGAATATGAAGAAGCAAAAAATTTCTTCTTTGAAGAGTCATGATTCCCACATACTTTTGCAGTGGTTAATACCACTTGCTATACGAGGTATTTTGCTAAAAGAAATGTGTAATGTATTGATTGAATTAAGTAACTTTTTTTGAGAAATATGTTTTGGAGTATTGGTGGTTGAAAGGCTAAATGAATTAGAACTCCATATTTCTGAGACTCTTTGTAAATTAGAATAGATCTTCCTTCCCATATTTTTTGATGTTATGGAACATTTGCCAATTCACTTACCTTCTGAAGCTAGGATTGCCAAACCGGTCTAATATTGATAGATGTATCCAATTGAAAGGTGAACACATTATCTTATAACATAATATATTTGAGAAAATATGCATATATATGTTACTACAAGAGGCTGACATTTGTTTGAAAACTTTTGATAGGTATTTACGTACATTAAAATCCTATGTGTGTAATAAGAGTCATCTGGAAGGTTCAATTGCAGAAGGATATCTTGCGAAGGAATGTCTAACCTTTTGTTCTAGGTATCTTAGTGGAATCGAAACAAAATTCAATCGCATCAATAGGAATGATGATAGGGATGGGATGGAACCTACTGGAGGATTATTTGTGTTTTCCAAAACAGGTCATGGTTTAGGGAAAGCAACTCAATGTGAGATTGAAAGGGAGGAATAGTTGCAAGCTCGGTTGTATGTTCTAAAAAATTGTGATAAGGTTCGACCGTTCATTGAGTAAGTGTTAATTTTGATATATATATATATATATCTGTTAACTTTCATGTTTGCCTAAACCTTAGTATTGTACAATTTGGAACAGAAAACATAAGCAATCTTTAGCTCGCTCTCTTGTCCATTCTCTTCCTCAACACATAGATAATATTCACAATAAAGATTTTTCCAGTTAGTTTGAGAATCAAGTAAGTATAATGTGCATTTGGGTTCACATTGGACACACATAGTGTGGCACCTACATTTTTTATATTCTCATTAATGGGATGTATTCTCTAACAGTGTCTTTCAATGAATAAGTGACATAAATGCACAATTCAGAAATTGGAGTGGATGATAATTTGTTATCACTTGCTTGGGATCTATCTCATAGTGCATTATCATATAAGGGTTATATTGTTAATGGTTTTCGATTCCATACTCGAGATCGTGACAAAGAATTAAGGACTCAAAATAGTGGAGTTGTTATGACAAGAGAAACAAATAGTTTTGCCAGTGCACGAGATGTGAGTGCATATGAAGAATATGCATGATTGAAGAGATGTTTATTCTTAAGGAAAAGGAATCAAGGCAGATGAACAGGGGTTCACTTCCTTAAATTTTAGACGCTTCTTACAAACCGATGAGTCTTTTTTCCTAGCTTACCAAGCTGAACAGGTTTATTATGTGAGAGATATGCGTGATCCTAATTGGTATGTTGTTCAAAGATCACAACCTTTGGATTTTTATGATATGCATGTTGAAGAAGGCAACAAAGATCAACCATATCAACAGAAAGAGCCATTAATTAGCTCGTGTTCACCCCAAGATGTGAGTGCATATGAGGAAGACTTTACATTGATTAGAAGTGACATTCTAACAGAGATTCCATGTGAAAAAGGTGCATCACATCAATCGGGGAAACAAAATTAAGAGAGGGAGTGGAAAAGGAAAAAAGAAAGTCAGAGGGAGAGAAACATGAAAAGTTATTGAATGTTATGATGATGATGATGATGAATGAGCTTGAGTGTTTTGACTTGTTGGTTTGTAAGTATGAGGCACTATAACTTTATAAACACTAAAGATTGCATATGTGTGTTGGTTATTGTATAATAGTCTTGATGTTTATAAACTAAGTACGAATCAATTTAAGTTGACTTAATTTGGATAGAGTATACTCCTTTGGATTTGGATTGAATTTACATGCAGCCAAATGATTAGACTATAGGGGAAAACTATAACACTATCTTTCTATCTCTTTTTTTTTGGTTTATAGGTTCATCTTTCTCTTTTCTGTCTTGTGTGTGCATTTGTGATATCTACATTGTTCGAGGTATGTATCTTGTGAGTGATAGGATTTAATCACTCCCTCCGAGTGATGGGTGATCACCTATTTTTTTAAATTTTTAATGCTTAATGATGTTGCTTATTTTTTAAGTGATGTTGCTTATTGAAAAATAAAATATTAAATCATTGCCTTTTTTGAAAAACAATGCCATGAAAATAACACGATAGTGCAATTTTCATTTGTGTTGATGCATTTTGTAGCTAATGGCGAGTAACACACACATTTCTCTAAGAGTTGATCAAAGTCCGTCTATGTCACCGAGTTCAATTCCTTCATCATTACCTACTTTAAACTCTTCCGCTAGAAATGTAGGTCAAAATTAAGTTTAATCTATAATGTATTTACCTAATTTATGTTGGGCTAATTTTTTCCTAATTATGTTAATTACATTGTATTTATTCTAACATGAATAGGGTTTATCTCAAGAAAAAGATCTTAGGGGAATACCAAAAATAGGAAACTCCTAAGTTTAGCTCCTGATCAGAAATTGCCATTAGAGTTTAACAATTATAGCCAAGTAATAGGTCCAAATGCAAACGTGTTTGCAAGCTAGTTAGGGAAGATTGTTGCAGTGTGTGAGGATGCTCCAATAACTTGCAAATAGTAGGAAGATGTTCCTCAAGCCAACAAAGTTAAAATTTATTCATATATATTGGTAAGGTCAATAGGAAAAATTTATAATAGATAGTCATTTTTTAATTCTTTTTTAGATATATTCCTTTTTTTGATAGGACAAATTTGAGTTTGAGGAAAACAAAAATAGGAAAAATTGGATTATAAAAGAAATGGGAAACTAATTTGCAAACTACAATCATAGATTGAAGGTTAAATACTACGACGTATACACCACAGATGAAGAGAGAATTCAAATAGGTCTAGTAGACATTGAGAGAGAGCAATTGAGAGATTTTGTGCATTGGTTGAGCTCAACTGAGTTTCAGGTATATTGTACTTGAACGTGTTTGTTTTATTATATTTGTATTTATTATTATTTACTTATAAAGCAAAGAAAGTCATAAGATTTTTGATTTGATTAATTCATTTTTTCATATTACTTGACATCAAGGTCACATGCGCTCGAAATAAGGACAATCTATCAAAGCTAAAAATGAGCAAAACTATTGATACAAGAAGTTTTGCTCGGGCTAGAATTGAGGATGTATAAATTTTTCAATGTTCTAATTTCTACCAATACATCTCGTTTTGTGTAATATTCTTTTACCTAATAATTAGAAATACATTTTTATTGATAATTACTTAAATCTAGGCTCAAAAATTAGGACATGACACAACAAAAGTAGAAATGTTTTACTTGACACAAAAAAAAAAAAAAAGGATGGGTCAATGGTTGATTCGACGTTAGCAGAAATTGTGGTAAGCATTTCAATTACTTTTAAAATTTATGTTATTTTTCTTGATCATAAAAATAATTATGATCTTATTATAAACATTAATTTATAGTGCGATAGGTTTTTTTTGCTAAACCGTAGGAGTGTCACGTGGAATTTATAGTCAAAGAATCTATACCAATTGTCATTGTTCACATTTTAACAATATTTCACACTGTTATTAATCAAAATTGTTATCAATAATGGTTTTTAATTTTTTTCAAAAATAATATCACTAATATCAATAAAGCCTATATACATATACATGTGTGGTTGTCTTTACAGTGGTTTTGGAGAGCATGCATTTTTGTTTTGATAAAAAAGTTACAAGTTGTTTATTATAAAAAATATAGAGATACAAAACCAAACTAGAAATGTAGAGAATAGAAACCTAAAAGCAACAGGTAGCAAGAAAACATAATCAAGAGAAACCTAAATATGCAGAGAATAGAAAATCTACATGTCTTCAAGAGAAACATACATGACAAGCCCACTAACAACAAATTAAGGTTGTCTTTAACCCACGCTTCCACATATAAAGAGTTAGCATCAAGATATTTTTGGGCTTTTGTAATAAGACCAACGTCGATATTAATTAAGTTTACTAATTGAAATTTCTGCTTCAACACTAGCCTTTGGTTTGGCTCCAATGACGGATTTAGTTGGCCATTGTTTCTTACCCTTTTCATTTGTTAAAACAATGATAACTCTAAAAGTAAGCAACAATATGAATAGTTCTTATGTTTCACGCAATTAAATTTCACAATTATACAACTATGCATATTGCAGAAATAAAAGCAATATTACGGATAAAAATTAAAATTCTTCCTTGCAAGACCCAATCCAAGAAGGTAAAAACTAACTAGAAATGTTCTCATATTACATTCATCCATAAGCATTAATGAAAAACAAAGAGAACTAGTAACTCTGTTAATTTTGTTTGGATATAAATTTTATCTCACTCTAAGTTCTCAAACTTAACTATTTAGTTGTGGAAAATGATTATTTTCTAATATTATTTAAGTGCAATATGTAACAATTATTTGTGCAATATTTTCTTATAGCAAAATATTCAAACTATAGCAACCGAAAGAGCTGAGGAGCAGCCTTCTGAACCAGTTGATAAAAATCAATTTTTTCTTGAAGTAATGGGGAAAGAAAGGCATGGTCGAGTTCATGGATATAGTTTCGACCCCACACCTTCTTCAGCTTTTGGCAATCTTCCTTCTCAATTACAAATGACTTCAACAATTAAAATACTAAGACAAGAAAATAAAGAATTGAAAGAAAAACTAAGTACAGTAGAGCAAACTCAAGCAGAAACTCTTAACTTGCTAAAACTCTTCATGAAAGAGGTTAGATTAGGAAGGGTTAGAAATGAATGATGATGCTTGGTAGATATGACATGTTTTGGTTGATAAATAGTATTCAACATGTTCCATATTTTGTTGGTTTATTGATTTTATAAAGTGATACTTTGAATTATAGCTTTTGATTGTTGATAATGTTTGTGTGTGTGTGTGTGTGTATATATATATATATATATGTTTGCTTTTGGGTTGTTGCTAGCAATATATTTCATATATTGTGATAGTTTGTAATATTTTTGTAAAATAGGTGTTTGTAAATTTGTAAAGTAAGTGTACATAGTATAGGTTGTAGGCCAAACAATATGAAGTTGTAAACCACTTTTAGTGATGGCCAATAGAAATTGTCACAAAAAAAAAACCAATTTGTGAAGGCTAAAGGCATGACTAAAAAGAATCTTTTAGTAACGGCCACATATAGTTGTCACTAATGGGTTAACTTTAGTGACGGCCAACATCATCGCTACTAATGGATTAACTTTAGTGATGATCACATATGGTTATTACAAATAAGTTAACTTTAATGATGACCAATTTTATCGTCACTAATGTACATTAGTGACGAGAGCATTAGTATTGACTTTTAGTAATAACTTTTTGGGTTTTTAGTGATGACCTGATCTCCACTAAAAACCTGATTCGATATCGATTTCTCTGCCCTTAGTTGCAAAAACGATTTACAATTTCTGTCCATTTATAGGAAGAGAGAACACCTGGAACTGCCCTTATGTAGTGGTTAGAGCAGTTTCTCCCATCAAATAACTGTCTTTCCACTACCCCATCATCCCACTAGTCCGGCCACATAACTGGAAATATATTTTACATAATATATTTTACACTATATGCAATCTCAACATTGTAATGTCTATACATTTATATATATATTAAATCCAGCCTCTTACAGATGAAAGAGGCATACCTTACAATAAGATCGTATATATAAGAGCTATGTCTTCTGCAACTCAACCACGCGAGAGAATTAAGATCTAACCAAACCAAAGGAGAGAGAATAAGGGAGGAAGAAAAGAAAATTACTTTTACCCTTGACGAGAGAGAGAGAGAGAGAGAGGATCATATATACATAAATATATATATGTATGGAAAGAGAGAGAGAGAGAGAGAGGATTTGTTTATGTTAAGCTTGGGCTGTGTGTAGAGCTCTTTCTCCTCGCTGGTAATATTCCCAATGGATGTCGGCATAATCAGTGACCTTGCGGAACATCCTGGGCCTCTCCTCGTCCACCAGCCCTTCTTCTGGCCCTATCTCTTTCCCCTTCTCTGGTGTGTAGAACACTGCAATTGATATCCTATCTCTCTCCGAGTTACTCACCACCCTGTGCACTGGGCTCTTGAACACTCCGTTTGTCATTATCTGAGTTCATAATTAAAACCATGATGCATTTTAGTGGGTCTTTTCTATTTAGCCTCTCATATTCAAAAATATTAATATTAATATTCCATCAAACTCATAATTAATTACATACAGATATTAAATCATGTTGCTGGTAAATTAATAAAAAGGTAATTGTCACGCCCCATTTCATCGAGCATGTTTAGAAATCACAAGAAACTCACATGCTAAGCCCCACAAATTTAATAACAACTAATCCTAATGTAGAAATTTTCTATCAAGATGCCCCCAATATCTACTCCCCTCTCTCTCTAGATACATAACGATCACCTAGCCTTTCCTTATAAGCCCAATACATACATGGGTATAATTCGATTAGTTGTCTAAGATAAAATATCTAATATATTTCATGCTACTGGACATTTTACTTTATAGGACAATCAATTCACACTAGACTACTAGATAAGATAAAATATCATTATTGATTCATATATGTATAGTACCTTATACGTACTAGTGTCCTATGATTTTAATAACATTAATTAATATTTCTGAATGGAAAGTCAAGAAGATTAGTGAATATTTACCTCCATTTGGTCGGCCATGAGAATGAGGAGTGCCTCGGGAATCTTGGGAACCGTGTGCCACTTGCCATTGTTGGAGACCTGAAGGCCAAGCTCATCTTGCAAAATGACAGTATATCCTGAACCGTCAGCATGGGGTTTGAGGCCGAGAATGAGATCGGGCCTGCTGCATGTGGAGTAGTAGTTGAATCTGGCCTGAAGAGCTGCCCTTTCACCAAACTGATTCAGGAAGCACTGCTCATCCAGGCCCAGTGACCTGGCCATCAGCTTCGAAGTGAGCTCTGTTACCATTTTCATCTTCTCTGTGTATTCTATCAATATCTCACTGCACGATTCATGAATACGATATTGCAAATTAGTATTATTTTTATGATGAACACATGTTGAAAACAAATACACACCCATCAAATATATAGCCTGCAATTGTAAAAAATATTATTTTTATCTACATTACTGTAGTGGCATTTTAATTCAAATAGATATTATAATTTTTTTTTGTATAGGTATTCTGTAATGTAGGAAAATTTTATAGAACAACTATAAAATCAATCTTGATGTATGACTTAGAATGTTGAACAGTCAAATATTAGCATGAGCAAAAGACGAGCGTAGCGGAGATGAAGATACTAAGGTAGATGTGCAGCCATATAAGAAAAGATAAAATTAGAAATAAGATTATTCGTAATAAGGTAAGAGTAATGTTAATCGAGGAAAAGATGAGAGAGACTAAACTAAGATGGTTTGGTCATGTGAGAAGGAGACCAAAAGACGCTCATGTAAGAAGAGTTGATGAAATAGAACAATTAGTCAAAAAAAGAGGTAGATGCAGAGTCAATAAACTTTTTAAAAGAGACATTAAAGTTTGATATGAAATATATGGGCCTAAATGAAAATATGATAAAAGACAGAAATACATGAAAGTCTAGAATTCATATAACCGATCCTACATAATGGGATAAAGACTGAATATGTTGTAAATATTTTAGGTACTCTGTAATGTCCAAAAAAGTTCTACCAAATATATTTGTTGGTTATAATATACACACATTTAATATATGAAGATATGTATTAATGTATATGTAATAATTAATGAATTTATAACAGATAATATGTAAATAGATATGCAATTAAAATTAATTAAAAATAATAATATATAAAATAATATTAGATCAAGGGTAAAAATGGTAATAAAAGAAATAAGAAAAAATTTAAAGTGAAATCCAAAATAAAATCAGGGGACGGAATCTCCCATTTTGAAGGGCCACGGCCCACGGTGAAATTTCAGAACGTCACAACGGCTAAGGCATAACTTTTACAGGTTTTAAAGAATGTTTGGAAAACTGAGGCGTTTCTAGTGACAATTAAAAAAGTACAGAGAAGGGTCAAGCTAAAAATTTGGAGAACATGGGAGAGGTTGAAGTGCGAAACCTCAAAAAGTGAAACGTGCTCATCGCTACTTAGAGGTCTACAAGGTAGGGTGCTGGCTAGAGTGCCTTCTGAACGGTTGGTGGACTTAAAAAGGCTTTGATTAGTTGAGATTGGAGGCAGGGAGGGTCCTAAACCTTATAATTAAGGAGGATGGTTGTGATGGTCGAAACCCTCAGTACCTTGAAAAATGGGGATATTAATGAATAACGAGACATAATAAATAAAGAGTAATATTATTTATTTAAATTAAAAATAAAATTTTAATTTAATTAATATCCACTTATTAGAAATTGAAGAGGTGCAAGTGTATATCTTTAAACGTGCACTTTTTTATTTTTTAATAAAAATATGTTAATTATACTAAATATAGTCTAAATAAATAATATTATTTATTTATAAATAAATAAGTGATTCATCTCATAAATTATTTAATTTCTTTCGTATTACTTACACGTGTTGCCATGTCTATGCTCATTATGTAAAAATTTTCTGATTACATTATTCTTAGTAAATTTTATTATCAAAATATTTATATGGTTATCAGTCTTTTTTTTTCCATAATTTTGTTACAATTTAGTTATTGCTTTTAGTCAATAATAATTAGGATTATCAAGGTAAGTTATAAAATGACTCTTAATATTTAAGGGTTGTAGGTGAGAGTTTAATGGCAAAAGGGTGGGTGTAAATTCGTCCTGAATGGTCGCTCACAGGCATGAATATTTCTTTTACATCTCTCGATATAAATATTTATAAAATTACAAAAACGGTTGCCGGTCAGAGATGATGAAGTCCATAAAGTACCTGAACGAAGGCGGGCTCTCAGGCCAGAACTTCAGCTTTCTGAGATCTTCAGGGTACACGTCGAGAAACAGGCGGTCGGACCAGTCCAGAGGCTGCCCTTCCTCTGGAACTGGATCTGCTCCATAGCCTTCAAACTCTGCCACTGTTTTCGAATATTTCTTCTTCTCTTCCATCGGCTGTTGGAAGAACTCCCTCGTCACTCCTCGTATCTTATCCAAGAACGAACTCGAAATTCCGTGCCCTACTGCCTGAAATTCGCAGTTCTCCGAATTAATTCTAATCTTGAATCTGATTGTAATTCTAAAATTTTGATGAATTTTAGGCATATTATCGCCACAACCTACGGACTTGGAAGATAAAGCGGTGAAAAGTATTTACACAAGTATCAAAAATTGACTGACAGTCACGAATTATTCACAAAAAGGAGATCGTTGCCATAGATCAAATTATTCGTGATTCACGGACCTGAAAGCATCCCCAAGAGTGGAGTGCTGATTTGAGTTTCTGCAATTCGTCTTCGTACTCTTGAGCCGATGCGGCTGAACTCGAGAGGATACCGAGATCAACTACTGGAACGGAAGATCCTGAAGATGAATCGTCTTCGGTGGCGTCGTCGTCGCGTATGGAGTAGTACAGCGCCGGCGGCTCGTCGCCACCGAGGACCAGTTCTTGTACGCGCTTCGATAGGAGCACCTCTGCCGCCAGAACCGGAGATCCTTCTGCCATGGCTGAAGCTGAAGCTCTGCAAATTTCTTGAATTCTACGCCGGGAAGTGTAACGACTTGTTGAAGCAACAGTGGATGTTTGATTTGAGAAGTGTCTGGCGATGAGGGGATGAAGGGAGCGTATTTGGACTCTTCCACTGCCTCTATGATCTATCAGAAGGTGAGCTTATGGTTTTTGTATCTCTATTTTCAACATTTTCAGAAAAAAAAAATTACGAACATTTTTTTATAGTGAATTACACTTAAATCTCTTGTAATTTATGTAATTATTCATAAGACTTTTTGTGGTTTAAAATTAGTTCTAGAAGCTCCCGTGGTTTGAGTTTGTTGCTTAGACACCCTTTTTGCCCAACGACAAGTTCGACAAAAAAGACAAAATGATAAATCAGGAATAACCTTACCATGCTTGTCGAAACCCTACCACTCGTTCCTCGACTAACCTTACATTCTTTAATTCACGATGAAACCTTATCCTTAAGTTATCATCTTTCTTAAAAATAAAAGAAAAAAGGTGAACCTGATAATGTTGACCTTGATAGAGGTGAACATCCCATAGCCAATATATTAAGGGAGTGTTTGTTAACCAAGATAAGAGGGAAAAAATGTTAGATATAGGAAGCATTCTGGATGTTTGGTATTTCCAACGTATTTGTTAACTTTATCTGACCATTTTCGAAAAAGGCATCACGTGATCTCTTATCTCCCTCTTCGGATAAATTTATCTGGCTCTTTCAAGATAAGGCTGAATTACTTATCTGCCCCTTGTAAGATAATTAATGTCATTTAGTGCATTTTAAATATTTAAATTTATTAAAAAAAACCTTATTTATTTAACTCTTATAATTAATTTTTTTAAAAATATTTTTAAATTATTATATGTTTTGACAATTTTTAAAATTTAAATGACATTATTCATTTCATTGATTTTTAAAATTTAAATTTCTCTCTCTATATATATTTTATTTAACTCTTTTCAACTCTTTTTAAATTTATTTTTAACATGAATTTGGAAAATAAAATATTATTTTTAATTTTAATCTTAATTTTTTTGACAATTCATATTAATCATAAAATATTATTTTAATCATAAATTTGATAATAGGGATATTTTGGTAAAAAAAACCCTTATTTTGGTGCTTATCATATGTATTAACAAACACATGGAAAGAAAAAATACAATTACTAGTGGATTCTAAAAAATTTAACAAATAGTCTGATAGAAATCTTGGAATGCTTCCCGGCCTTATCTTGATCATTCCATATCTTGGTCCGGAAAGCATCACAATCTTATCTTGATACCACCTTATCTTGCTCATTTTAACAAACGCCCCTAACAAGGATCAGAAGATAGATAAATGATAAAGATGTGGTACGAGTGTTGCCAATAACCTATTTTCCTTGTGCTCAATTTTATGGGAAGGTGATCGAAGACATCTTCTATGATGGTCGAAACGCATGCTTTCTTTCTCATCTTGCCTTTTTTCACAACGTTGTTGGTGACATTATTAGCGACGTCAGATCATTTTCTTTTTATTTTCTTTTTTTAATTATTTTAATTAATATAGATTAATAAAAAATTAAATAAAAATATAACTAATTAGCGTTGTCTCTTCTTAAAACTAATAGAAGAGGTGTTGTCTAAGCGACAAACACAAGACTTTGCGGACTTGCAAAATTATTTTTAAATTATAAAAAGTTTGTATCCAAATAACAAAAATCATAGAAAATATAGATACGAGAAACCTTTTTTATTTATTCAACAAGCAAATGAGTTTTCTTTTGCTCTCTACTTTTAAAAAAATGTTTTTGATTTTTTTTTTTTAATTTTCTTAGTAAGGAATTAAAAGACATAGAATCGAGTAAGTTTTTCTTTTTAAGTTAAAAATGACATAAGAACATTTTTTTAAAATTTAATAAAAAATAATATTGTTACAAATTTTAAATAAGTGTCAATAATTATTAACTCTTAAAACTTCATTTTAAGTGTTAGTCGGATGCAAATGTAACAAAAATCTTAACTATATCTATTTTTTTTTTAAATCTTTCTTTCATTGAAGGGGCGTTTGTTAAAATGAGTAAAATAAGAGATATCAAGATAAGATTGAAACGCATTCTAAATTTTTTTTTAAATTATTTATTAATTTTTTTAAAATACACAAAAGGACACAAATATTTTTTTTTCAATACACAAGGTGACAATCCACAAGAGACCATTTCTTCATGATTATTATGACGTGGATTAAGATATTTTTTAGCGGCGTCCCAGTACATACGTCATTACAGTTCTTTAATTGTTTTTCTAGGTGTCAGATCTAGAGTTATTTTGAACAATTGTGAGTCCCAGCTCCTTTCGTGTATCTTGTTTCCTTTAATTTATATAAAATGACCCTCTATAGGCAAAATTATCTAACTAAGATTTTTTTTTTATTTTTTCTATGTATCATTATTAACTTGAGTATCGAAAATTAAACCAAAAGACGCAATTTTATCTTTTTTAACAAGTATTTGGATCAAAAAAATTGTGATGATTAATCATTTTTATTGAGATTTTCGATGAGAAATTCTAATTAGTTTTAAAAATTATTTTTTATTCTTAATATTAATTTCTTGTTTAGTGTGTAATCCTATTGACTGGTTAGTTGTTAAGTAAAGAAACCTTACCCTTGGTGAATAAAAAAGCGAATCTATAAATAGAATACTTGCATTGTTATTTAAAATGTGCGAATCACTTTTGAAATACCAATGAAAACTAAGAATTGGGTATAATTGAAACTTGAATTTAGGGAAAACATATTGAGATTTATAGTTATAAATTTTACTATATAGTAATATTTTTCTTTGTCATCTTGACGATCATGATTTTTCTCTTTTAGAATTTTTTATATAAAAATTTCTTGTGTTTGAGTATGATAAATATTTTATTTTTTATCTTATTTTTTTTTCAACACCTTATTCCATCATCTATTAACAAAGATACCTAAAAAAACACTTGGGATTACCACTCTTGCGCAATCCTTCATTTCTTGTGCCTTCGATTTTGATAGAAGAGGTAAATGGTAGGCGAATCTTTAGTCTTTGTCTAAGCTGAGTATCAAACTCGTAATCTATTAGTACTAATCCTAGCATATTACCTGTCTATCACTTAATCTATACTCTAGGGATAAGCAAGAGAAATACTTCCTAGCATATGAGAAGGAAGAGAGGCTTGGATCAGAATAAATATTGGTGGGAAAATTTTTTATATTGCAAAATTTGACTAAAGTGAATAAATTAATATTTTAAGATGTTATAGAATTTTCTTCAATTTATTGTTGGTTTTCTTTAATTTGTATTTAATGTCATTAGTTGATCGTACTTTAATATTTTAATTGATTTTAGAGTGAAACAATCTAAATATGTAGAGTAGGAAAATAGATTTGATAATGTTTTAGGCTTTTGTGGTTGGCTTTGTATTTAGTAATAATTGTGAAAAATCTCATCTACCAGTCAGACCGACCTTTATTGGCGACTCATTTGAGGATTCCTGTAAGAATAGCCACATTTTTTTTAATCTAATTTTTATTTTTTATTAAAAATAAAAGGTATAGATATTTATATTTATATTTATATTTATATTATATATTTTTATTTTTATTTTTAATAAAAACGTACCAATTAAATTGAAAATTATTCATAATCTAGATAAATAACATTACTTTTATTTAAATAACTATCTCATTTCGTTAGCTTACAAAAATTTATTTTTTTACTATTTTTCCCTCATCTATTCCTTTTCATTTAATAATCTAAACTATATTCAACGTTAATCCTGAACTTAAGGTTCTTATATAGAGTGTATTGCACCTCTCAAACTCAATCTCATCAAAATCATGAGATTGAGTTTTGGCCTTAAACTCAGCCCACCCCCATTAAGTAAGTTGAAGGAGTATAAGTTTATTAATCTAAAATTTTGGCCGCATTCTCTTGATTGTTTTCAAGTTATTTTTAATTTTTAATTTTTTAAAATAATAAAAACTCGCTCTCTTTGCTATTTTTAAAAATACATTTTTGAAAACAAAAAAAAAATTATAAAAAAAATTCAAAACAATAAAAAATTATTTTGAGGACGTTGGCCCAAGCGCAAGTTCGCATAGCCCAAATGCAGGCGGAGGCCACGCCACCCCGACAACATGGGAATTCACCTTGTGGAGAAAGCTTGGTTAGGGTTAGCCCAGGCCGTGCCACATACCCCAACTTGCGAGACCTCGAGAATAAGAGGCGGCGTGTACCACGAGATCGCTATTCGCCAGAGCAAACCAGGGAATGGGAGAAGCGATCTTGTACTAGGTAGTCTATGGATTAGGACCCTATCGTGGAAGGACTATTGTAGATGGTCCAACAGCTAGAGGCAAGATATGAGATTCATGATCAGAGGGAAGGTCGTGAAGAGAGGACCCCACTTTCCAGGGAAATTGAATTGGAGCCTCTTTTCTTCGCAGATTCAAGACCCTTAATATCCCTCAATACAACAGAGATGGCGATCCATATGACCATTTAGATGCTTTCAACGTCCCAATAGACCTCCAGATTTCAAGTTCACTGGTGAAATGCCGTGTCTTCCCCGCGACCTTGGGAGATATACCTCGGACCTAGCTAAGGAGTCTCCATCCTCGTAGCATTTGTAGCTGGGATGAGTGTCAGAGAAAGTTTATAGGTCAATACAGGTCACTTAGGAGGTAGCTCGCCCCAACCTGTCACCTCGCTACCGTGTTCCAACAACCCAATAAATCCTTGAAGGATTACATTGAGAGGTTCAGGCATGAAGTCAATACTGTTGATAACCCATCGGATGAAAGTACTTTGACTGCAATATCTGCAGGGCTCCAGAAGAATGGGAAGCTCTACGAGAGCATCTACAAATCCCCCGTAAGGGACCTGGGAGAGTTCTACGAACAAGTTGCGAAGGAGGTCAGATGGGAGGAGACCTTTTGCTCCAGGAAGCTGGATGGCCTAAAAGAATGAGATTGGAAGCACTAACCACAACAAAAAGAGTGACAACGACGACGATGATCAGGTCGCTAAGAACTCAATAAGCGAACTAGGTTACGAATTGATGTTCTACCCTTGTGTTTAGTTTTGATGATGAAAAACAATACCTTGTTTTATCCCTAAGTCATGAGTCAAGTCTATGGTTTTCAACATAAATCAATTTCAATATTAAGTATTATTTTGTGAGAATGAAAACCAAATGAATTTCAAGTATCGAGAATTCAAAGTCATATTTTTCTAAGTCTAGAAGGTTAGAGCACCTTATAAGGAGACATATATAAAAATGTTTTAGTCTTAGAAAACTAACTCCCGGTAATTCAATAGCTAACATTCATTAGTGATAAAATGATTTTTAACGAATTTTTCAAGAAATGAAAAGTGTATATCTTGGAGGTGGTAAAATCGCAAAATCCTAAGTTCCTACTAAAATCCAAATTCTACTTTTTTTATTCTTATGGATTTGATTTTTTTGATATTTATATTGAATCCAAAGGGGGGGGGGTACTTTCTTATTTACATTTATGTATTAAATTAAATGGAAGGTAAAATATAAATTAAACAAAATGAGGACATTTACTTAAACTAAAGAAATGTAAATATGTGGTGATGTTTTGTATTAATCAAGTGTGCTTCTCATGTTACCTGTTAAGTTTCCAGATTTTCCAAGAAGATAGTCGACTATGTTGTTTAGTGCTGTCGACTATGCATAAGGATAATCGACTATACTTGTTCAGTCTGTTGACTATATCTTGCATCTGTCGACTATTTTTGCGTCTGTCGACTATTGTGAAAGGATAGTCGACTATGCTATTTCATCTGTCAACTATATTTGTTCATGAATTTCAAAATTTTCTTTGTAATTTTTGATCTGTCGACTATGTAAAAGGATCTGTCGACTATGAGATTTTTGTGTTATAAGATAGTCAACTATGCTTTTCTGTCTGTCGACTATGGCTAGTTTTATTTGATAAAATAGTCGACTAACCTATTTGATCTGTCGACTATGTGTTTCGCAGAAAGCTTCCAACGACTATTTTTTCAAATCCCAACGGCTCCAAACGGCTATATTTCTCTTCAACTTTGTGGGACACTTATATATACATGTCATGGATGATCAAGAGAGTGCTAATGGATGGAAATGAATTGATTTGAGCTTACGGTTTATCTTCGTTTGTATTTACAGTGCTCTGTGCCTTCATTGTTATACTTTTCTCTCCAAGGCTTTATTCTATTATTGTTAATACATTCATTTAAGCCTTGTTTAATCTCGAGAGACATTGTAACTAAGAGATTCATCTCTTACAGTCTCTCATATTCTATATTTCTTATTCTTCCTAGCTTGTGTAGCTAGAGGGCCCATTTGAGTGGGGGGTTTTGTATTTTCCTAGTCTTGGACTAGAGGACCTACTTGGTTTAAGTAGGGGGTTTTAGTGGATGGTTTGAAAAATCCTTAGTGAGGAGCTAAGATAGTGGATTAGGCTTGGTTAAGCCGAACCACTATAAATCCTTGTGTTTTCTTATGCTTGTGTACTTTGATATATTTATCATTGCTAGCATTTCATTATTCTCACTTGCATTGAATTTTTACTTTCAATCAAAAAGATTTCAAAGTTTTAAATCAAGTTTTTAAAATAACCAATTCACCCCCCTCTTGGTGTGTGCCATAGAACCTACTGTTCTAACACGAATGACCTACGCACCAAGGTCGCTATGACAACTACAGTATCCTGTCCAACACTCAAGATAGGATCTTCGCTACTAAGAAGGGCAAGGAGGATTTTGGGAGGCCTAATCCCATAAGGACCCCCAACAAATTCAGAAATAAGGACAAGTCCTATGCTTACCACGACGAAGTAGGTCATAACACCTCCGAGTGTCGAGCATCCTCTGAGTGTTGAGCATTGACGGACGCAATCGAGGACTTGATATGAAGAGGCCGCTTGCATGATTATGTGGCGCGACCAGAACACTAGAAGCCTCAGTAACCGGCTTAACCAGAGCCTCGACGAGCTCCCGAGCAGGATTGAGCACCTACGATTGCATAAGAATGGCTACCATCAACAGCGGGCAACAAAAATTACAACATAAAGATTCAAGTTCGGTGCTATAACGTCGGCGATACCGGGCTGCACTTTGTTCTTCATAGAGCTCAAAAGGCCAGTGACCGGACACTATGCCAGAATTGCAAAGGCCCCCATATTATCAAACAATGCCTGGGAAATAGAGCGTATCGATGGGGCTATTATCCCACGTACTTGGAATGCAGAGCATTTCCATCCTTACTCCCAAAGAGCGTAACTGATTCTTACTTATGCTCTAGCTTTCTTTTATAAATAATTCTAATTGGAATTTATTGATTTTTATTCTGTAAGCTTATTGCTCTTTACTCATGTTTGATGTTCGATTGAATGTCCTTAAAATTGGGGTTAGCGATACCATGGTTTGTAAGCTGGGACCCATTCCTCTTAGCCTCCATGTTATGGTTTGCGGCTTATCTAAGCATTCATCTTGGTCCTCCCCCAAGTCGTGGTTTACAAGCTGATGACCATTCATCTTGACTTAACGTCATGGTTTGGTACCTACTGGGAAACCACTTCCATTAATCATTCCGAACTAAGGGTTCACTAGCTGGGGTCCTTTCATCTTGACTCAAGTCATGGTCTGCGACCTACCTGGATATTCCCTCTCAGCTCGTTAAATTTGCCAAAAGCCATGGGATGTTAGCTGAGATCGCAGCACAATATACCTGGACATATAACTTGGCGACGTAAATTAAACTCTCGACAGAGCCATGGTATGTTAGTTGGGACCACACCGCGATCTACCTGGACATATATCTTGGCAGGTTTTCTGATATGATCCAAATATTATCTCTCTATGACGTATCGACCCAGACTCAGATCAATTTGGTTATCATCACATAAATCAACTATTATTATCTTGCTGTTACAGTTGAAAGCCATGGTATGTTAGCTGAGATCGCAACACGATCTACCTGGACATATAGCTTGGCAATGCAGATTAATTTCAACAAAATACAGCTCTATCAAGTTTTCTACGAAGTCGTGGTATGTTAGCTGAGTTCGCGATGCGATCTATCTGGACATATATCTTGGCGAGGTCTTCAGTATGACCCATATGTTATTTCATCATGATATGCACCCGCTCACTAAAAAATTATAGTCCATGATCTGCTGGATGTCAGGATGAGATGGCATAATCTGAAATGATCGAGCAGAAGTTGGAAAGGCAGATCGATAGATTGCATAGCCCACTTCAGTCAGCATATGCCAGCTCTCAGTCCATAGATCGTACTAAGAGCTGGGGGGCTAATGTTATATGTATTTTCTGCTCGCATGAAGCGGGCTGGACTTGACCCTGCAGGCCACCCAATCATCCGAGGCCCAAGGGGCCCAAGCTCGAGGTTGTTAGTTCCAGGTCGCACGACACCTAACTTCGAGCTCGAATCGTGAACCATGCGAGCTCTCAATGACACTCTCAGTTTGTAGACAGCGGGATCATTCAGTTCGAGCTCCCAGTGACGCTATCAGCTCGCAAATCAACTAATCAGCTCGTATGAGCAAGGAGACTGCAGAATAATGATGGGCATCATTCTAGCTAGGCCGTCTGGGCCCTAATTTGGCCTTTCTCTCGGCCCATGACGGTCCCATCCTGGCTCTATACCATCTTGCATCAATATTATTGCAGCCTCTACGGGGTATTCGTGCACTCGTCTCAGATCCCATCCACATTAATGAGGGACCTGTCAACGCCATGCTGCCACCTGGGAAACCTCACTGGTGCCAGTATACAGTCTCATCACCTACAAAAGCACAAGACATGTGGAGAGGACATCTCTTCCTCCTATATTTAGCTGGCTCTCTTCAGAGCCAAGGTACGCTCTCACTCTCTGGCTTGCTAATACATAGCGTACTCCCTTACTTACTTGAGCGTCGGAGTGCTTGCAGGTGCTAGCTGCTGGAGCGCTGACCGAACCATTCAAATCTCCCTGGTGCGTCTTCTCTTTCCCCTTTTCGCATTTATTTCTCAGAACGGGCAAAACGAATCACGATCGACCAAATCCAAATGTCCTTGGCAAGGATGGGTGACTCCCCTAGGAAGTTCGCGTAGGCCCATCAGGATAAGTTGTCTTAGGGTAATCCAAGGATGGGTGACCCCACTAGAAAGTTCGCGTAGGCCCATCAGGGTAAGTTGTCCCAATCCTTCCTATTACTCGATGCGGGGTGTTACAAAAATGTGTGTCAACATTTGGCACCATTTGTGGGAAACACCATAATGGTCCCTACAACCCCCGATAAGGGAGGGGCTGATAGAGCCCCACCACACCTGCTGGGGGGGGGGGGGGAGATGGTGTGGATGCACCGGGTTCGTCCCACCTCGGTCACCCAGAAGGCTACTGCTTAGAGGGTGACTAAGAGGATCGCAAGTGCTGCGGGACTCTTAGTCGTTGAAAGGCGATAGCTATGAGCTAACCCGTGGTTGTGAGCCCATGATGACACGATGTGTGTAATACCCCAAGAGCCCAAAAGAGGGTAGTATATATCGAGAATAAGTAAGGAAGGAAACAACACCAGCTGGATACCTTTTGGACTGAATGTAGGCAAAGAACTCCCAAGTTAAGCGTGCTTGACCTAGAGTAATCCAAGGATGGGTGACCCCACTAGGAAGTTCGCATAGGCCCATCAGGGTAAGTTGTCCCGATTTTTCCTATCGCTTGATGTGGGGTGTTAGAAAAATGTGTGTCAACATTTGACGCTGTCTGTGGGAAACCCCATAATGGTCCCTACAACCCCTGATAAGGGAGGGGCCGATAAAGCCCCACCACACCTGCGAGGGGGGGATGGTGTGGATGCACTGGGTTCGTCCCACCTAGGTCACCCAGAAGACGACTGCTTAGAGGGTGACTGAGAGGCTGTGCGGTGAGACTCTTGGTTGTCGAAGGGCGATAGCTATGAGCTAACATGTGGTTGTGGGCCCATGATGACACAATGTGTGTAATACCCTAAGAGCCCAGAGGAGGGTAGTATATATCGAGAATAAGTAAGGAAAGAAACAATACCAGCTGGATACCTTTTGGGCTGAATGTAGGCAAAAAACTCCCAAGTTAAGCGTGCTTGACCTAGGGTAATCCAAGGATGGTGATCCCCCTGGGAAGTTTGCATAGGCCCATCAGGATAAGTTGTCCTAGTCCTTCCTATCGCTCGATGCGGGGTGTTACAAAAATGTGTGTCAATAGTTACATTAGGTGAAAACTCAAGGCAAAATATCACCTTATTACCCCACGGCACAAGTCAAGTGGTTTGACTATAATAAGGTGAGATTCGCACCAATAGGTTGTAGGTTCGACTCGTTGCCCTGTGCAGTGAGGTAAAATCTTCACCTGCGATTTACCTCTTATGTCGAAAAATAGAGCACGAGCAGTAAGAGACCGCACAAGGACGGTAATCCCAACACATCACCTCGTTAGTTTACATTATCATAATTAGTAAATATCTATAAAAATGTATTTTTTATTAAATCTTCAAATAGTGTAAGTATACCAAAATTATAATAAAATTATAGAGGATATATGGTTAATCCACAAATCTTAATATATTAGAACCCAATGGCAAACACATTAGTCCTCCTGTTATTTCCCATCTTAACCCTATTATTTTCATTTTTTTTAAATGCCAAAAAAAGGAAATATAGCCCATGGATGGATTATGAAGTTGCTTCATCTAACAAATCATCATCCTTTGGCAACTTAGCCAAATATATTGTCAAAATGGTTGAATCATTTCCTTTCTTTTTGTGATTTTGGGTCTACTTTTATTTTGATAATGGAATGGAACACACTTTTAACACGTCATTTTTGTCTCTATTTATTTATTTTTTTAAAAAATAAGAAATTCATCCACAATATTAGAGCTGGTGATGATAATGGATTAATAAATATGAGTGTGCATTTGGTTATAACCGAACCGAACTGACCAAAAAATATTAACCGAACCATATGTAATAACCGAACCGAACCGACCGACTAATCCTAACTAATCGAAACTGAACTAATTAAAATTTAAATTGAATTAACCGAACCGATAACCGAAAATCGATTGTGCAAAACTTGAAATTGATACAGAAATTGATATAGAAACTGTTGTTGCCAAAATATAATAATCTATTTTTAATTGTGGGCAGATGTAAGAACCTTGTCACCGTGAGCTAGATCATCTTGGTGAATAAGAAAATCTATTGAGCAGTTGGATCTGATAATCAGGTGGGTCTGGTGGCCCAATGGAGTTGATGGTTTGGGCTGATATTAAGGGTTAATGGGCTGATAGATCTGATGATCTAGTGGATCTGATAGATCTGACAATCTAATGGGTCTGATGATTTGGTGGCCTTAGATAACCGAGGGGCCTTAGATAACCGAGTGGCCTTGGATAATCGAGTGGCCAAGGATAACCGAGTGGCCCTCCATAACCGAGTGGCCTTCCATAACCGAGTGACCTGCAAAACGAGAGCAATGTTAGGGCGCGGGTGGGGGTTCCAGCATAAACCCTCCGATGCCTAAGTTAGTTCTCGAGAGACAAAAATATGGAATTGTGTTGAGGACCCCAAAAATGCGTACCTTGTAATGAATGCATGGTCTCCTATTTATAGCGGAGGAGAAAGATGAGACATGCGACAATCGGGGCAAGAATCTCGCGACTCATTTCAATGATTTTATGGCCCATCTGAGAAGGAAAAGAGGAGAGATTAGCCCAAGCCCACTCGACCATGATCGAGTGGGGGGTCGCTCGGTCATGCCTTATTTTTCCCTTTTCCTCGGTTCGGTTTTGAGTGGTTCCCATACCTCAACTTCATGACCGGTTTACACATTGATTCAGCTCTAATCTCTCAAAACTCAAAACACAAAAGTTGTAGATAATTCTCTTAGATTTCCATAGGACTTTTAATCAGATCAATTGGAGCTTGTATGAGAGAGTTATGACCGAAAAACCAAAGCAATATCGTACCCACTCGTCATAATCGAGTGGGTCATGAAAAGTGAGGGGAAATTGGTCACCTGCCCACTTAGTCATGACCGAGTGACCCCGCACTCAGTCATGGCCGAGTGGGTCTTCATTCCCTTGGATTTGAGGGTCTCTTTTGCCTTTTGTCTTGGTTCGGATCCATCTTCGCTCCAATACTTGACTCTGAGCCTTAATAGTGCAGTTGCATCAAATTAAAGCCCAATTTCATCCTTTATGAAGCCTGAATCTCTCAAAACTCAAAACACAAAAGTTGTAGATAATTCTCTTTTCTGTCCATAGGATTTTGAATCACCTAATCAAAGCTCGTATGATAAAGTTATTCCCGAGAAACCAAAGTAGTGTCGTACCCACTCGACATAACCGAGTGGGTCCTCCCCACTTGGTCTCGACTCTACCTCTTGCTCTTTCAGCTTGTTTCCTTGATCTCTTATAACCCGTGGGGCCTTTGGGCTTCATGTTCATGTCTCGCGACTCTTTTAGGTCTCATGACTCTCCAAGTTTGCAGGGCATATCAATTGCTCCCTACTCTTTTAGCCGGGAGCTCCGGGTGAAAAAGTATCCTGTCTTGTAAACTTTTGAACATTACTTCTCTTTTAACTGCTTCATCTTCTATACATCATCTCGAGCTTGTTCACACACCATGCCTTTAAATTTCTGGGCTCTAGTGATTTTCAATTCCTTTGCAGAAGTATGAGGTAGATTTACTAGTAAGTTCGTTTTCCATAGATATCGAACTATGTATCAAACAATGAGTTTGATTCTGCTCCCAGTTATTGTGTTATGCGCAGGACAATAGGCTTGCATTTACTTTTCCCTTGTTGTTGGGCTTTAAGTGGGACAACGAGCTTGCATTTGTTTTTTCTCCCATTGTCGGGCCATAAGCAGGACAACGGGCTTGAATGTACTTTTATCTCGTTGTTGAGCTATGAGCGAGGCAACAGGCTTGAATGTACTTTTACCTTGTTGCCGGGCTATGAGCGGGGCAACAGGCTTGAATATATTTTTACTTCGTTACCAGGCTGTGAGCAGGGCAATGGGCTTAAATGTACTTTTACCTCGTTGCCGGGCGGTGAGCGGGACAACGGGTTTGAATATACTTTTACCTTATTTTCGGGCCATGAGCGGGACAATAGGCTTGAATGTACTTTTACCTCGTTGTCGGGCTATGAGCGGGGCAACGGGTTTGAATTTATTTTTTCATCGTTGTCGGGCCGTGAGCGAGGCAACGGGCTTGCGTTTGTTTTTATTTCCTATAAGCAGAGTATAGCAAACAAACTTTCATAAAGAAATGTGTATTGAAAATGCTGATATTTTTTTGAAAGAAGTTAGTACATCCACTGTTTCATTTCGGGTCTTATTGTTGCCTCTGATCCCGAAATACATGGGTCAAGCAAAATTTTGAACAATTTAGTTTTTCGATCTTTAACATAGGCTCTCTTGAATGTGTTTGAATTTTGCTCTCAATTTTCTCTTTGAGGGCATTAATGGTGGTTGACTGCCTTCTTCTAAGGGCATGTCCTTTCGTGGCTTGTCATGGTGGAATAGGAGGAGTCCCTTGGCATAGTTTCACTGCTCGAGATGACATGTATGGGCTCATGAACTAGTTCATTGTCTAGAGGTGGATTCTCTCTATAATCCCTTCCTCTCTCTTGACATCTCTGATTTGATCTCCCCCTCTCTTCCTGTCTATCTTCTCCTCTTTGAGGCTCACTATCTTTGACTTGTACATAAATTTGAAGATGTGCTTCACGAACTAGCATCTCAATCTGATCCTTAACTCCCGGCACTGGTCAGTGCAATGACCACAAGTTCTGTGATATCTACAATATTCTTTTCTATTCTTCCCCATAGGATGGTCAACCTTTTTCGGGAGTCTAATGAGACCTGACCCCTCGATGGCTGCAAGTATGGTCGATCGAGGTTGAAGAAGTCTTGTGTAATGGTGGAACTGGGGTCGAGGTATATCTAATCCTCTAACCCGTCTAAAGTCTTTTTCATCATCGTGTTCCTTTCTTTTTCGCTCTTTGTTCTCATTCCCACCTACAACTCTCATAACTTCCGTATGGAGCATGTATTTATTTTCCCTAGTAAACAAATTTGCTAGGGATGTTGGTGGGTCCAAAGATAATGATTCTTGTAGGGGAGTTAGCCATGTTCTGTGTAACATAGCAGACACTACCATTGCAATTGGTAAATCATGAATTTCGAGGGTGGCATTCCAAAATCTATCCACATACTAATGCAAAGTTTCTTTGTTCCCCTGTAGAATACTGAGCAAGTATGTGGCGTCATTTTTTCTTCGACTATTAATCATAAATGCCTTAACAAATTCCGTTCTGAGCTGACCGAATGAAGAGATAAAGGCCTTAGGTAAACTGTTGAACCATGTCCGGGCATACCCTGACAGAGTTAAGGAGAAAGCTCGGCACATTATGTAATCGTCCCATCCGTACAATATCATCAACGACTCATAGTTTTGAATGTGATCATAGGGATCATCCTTGTCGGAATAGGGGTGATTTGAGGCATCTTGAATTTTCTAGGCAGTGGCTTCTATAATAAATATGTAGTAAACGAACATTTTCTGCGTTGTTGCTCCTCTGTGGCTGGGATCAATTTCTTTCGTTCAAGTACTTCTTCAACTACCCTTTTCATGTCATCCCGTATACTTGCTGTTGTTTAGTTATCATGTTTTGTTGGCGTGCTGGCTCTAGTTTCATGGTATCTCCGTCTTTGGGGGCTTCTAGCCCTGTTTTCCTTTCATGGGCTCTCATTTCTTCGGGGCGTGGCGCGAGGATTCTTCCTTGGTGGTGGTGATCTATCCTCTCGTTGAGGAGTGGATCGAAAATGAGAATCGGGAGTGGCCTCTTGATAGGAATTAGCTCCCACCTCAGGCTGAGGCCTAGGTGGTGGCATAAACTTTTTCAAGGTATTGGGCAACGTCTCTCCAGGCATCATACCTTGGAGTATACCGGCCATGTCTCGAAGTGCTTGCATGCCCTTAAGATGTTGTTGTCTCAATGCTTCATACTCTTCCCACGGGACAGTACGCAGTGGCTATCGTGAAGTCCCAGCTTGATTAGTGGGAAGTGGCCCGGAATCGATGTTAAGTGGAGGTGGGACTGATTGGTTCCCCACTTGTTGGCTCGGGGAAACGGAGTGATTACCTCCTTAGGGTTGAGCAATATGAGGGGGCGAAGGTGCTCCTTATGGGTGAGAATCGGGAATAATGGGAGGCGCTCCTTGTTGTTGAGAGTTCTGTGGTGGTAGGCGTGTTTCTACTCCTTGAGAAAGAGTTTCTCAGTGTCCACGGGTGTTTGCCATTTTTAAGTTGGCCTTTTGTCTTGCATTTCCCACAGACGGCGCCAATTGTTGTTGCCAAAATACAACAATCTATTTTTAATTGTGGGCAAACGTAAAAACCTTATCACCATGAGCTAGATCGTCTTGGTGAATAAGAAAATCTGTTGAGCAGTTGGATCTGATAATCAAGTGGGTTTGGTGCCCCAATGGAACTGAGGGTTTGGGCTGATATTAAGGGTTAATGGGCTGATAGATCTGATGATCTGGTGGATCTGATAGATTTGACGATCTGGTAGGTCTGATGATTTAGTGGCCTTAGATAATCGAGTGACCTTGAATAATCGAGTGGCCTTTGATAACTGAGTGGACCTAGATAATCGAGTGGCCAAGGATAACCAAGTGGTCAAGGATGACCGAGTGGCCCAGGATAACCGAGTGGCCCTCCATAATTGAGTGACCCTCCATAACTGAGTGACCTGCAAAACGAGAGCAACGTTAGGGCGCAGGTGGGGGTCCCCACGCTAACCCTCTGATACCTAAGTTAGTTCTCGAGAGACAAAAATATGGAGTTGTGTTGAGGAGCCCAAAAGTGCGTACCTTGTGATAAAGGCATGGTCTCCTATTTATAGCGAAGGAGAGAGAGGAGACGTGCGACAATTGGGGCGAGAATCTCGCGGCCTGTTTTGATGATTTCGCGACCCATCCAAGAGGGAAAAGAGGAGAGATTGGCCCAAGCCCACTCGACCATGACCGAGTGGGGGGCCACTCGGTCATGCCTTATTTTGCCATTTTCCTCGGTTCGGTTTTGAGTGGTTTCCATACCTCAAATTTATGCCCGAGTTAAACATTGATTCAACTTGAATATCTCAAAACACAAAAGTTGTAGATAATTCTCTTATCTTTCCATAGGAATTTGAATCAGATCAATCGGAGCTCGTATGAGAGAGTTATCCCCAAAAAACCAAAGCAGTGTCGTACCCACTTGGCATAACCGAGTGGGTCATGAAAAGTGAGGGGAAATTGGTCACCCGCCCACTTGGTCATGACCGAGTGACCCCCCACTCGGTCATGGCCAAGTGGGTCTTCATTCCTTTGGATTTGAGGGCCTCTTTTGCCTTTTTTCTTGGTTCGGATCCATCTTCGCTCCAATACTTGACTCTGAGCCTTAATAGTGCAGTTGCATCAACTTAGAGCCCAATTTCAGCCTTTATAAAGCCTAAATCTCTCAAAAATCAAAACACGAAAGTTGTAGATAATTCTCTTTTCTATCCATAGGATTTTGAATCACCTAATCGAAGCTCATATGAGAAAGTTATGCCCAAGAAACCAAAGTAGTGTCGTACCCACTCGACATAACCGAGTGGGTCCTCCCCACTTGGTCTCGGCTAGACCTCTTGCCCCTTCGGCTTGTTTTCTTGATCTCCTACAACCCGTAGGGCCTTTGGGCTTCATGTTCATGTCTTGCAACTCTTTTAGGTCTCGTGACTCTCCAAGTTTGCATGGCATATTAGAAACAAATTGATTTATAGGAATAGAGGAACAACGTTTGTGCTACCCATTTGTGCAAATGAAGGAATACACACGAGAGAATACAAATCCAATTACAGTGAAGAAGAACAAAAAAATGCAAACCCATTTACAATGCAGAAGAACAGAAGAAATACTCGAAGAAATACAACGCAAACGAATAAATACAACGCATAAGACAATATTTCTAAACCATAAGATAGAATATATGGCAAGTGAGAACAGTACGAGAGAATACAAAACCCAAACCCAACTGAAAGATTAAAAAAATTAAAATATCTTACAAAACCTTAACCTAACTGTCCATACTAACCTGTGTAACCTTTGTCAACGGTCAGTGGTCGTTGGTGTGGATCGATCGTCCAAGCACAAGGAAGGAAAGGAAGAAACAAGAAAGTGATTAAACAGCTACTACCTTGGTGTGGGTCTTGATTAGTGGTTAATTTTGTAAAATTTTGTTATAATTATAACCCCTGTTTTGATTTTAAATTGGTTTAATTGAATAGTTATTTACAATATATATAAATATATATAAATTGAATGCCATGCGTGAAGCATATATATGTAATATATAACATACATATATAATATATAATAACATTTGAATTACAGGCATGCGTGAACCATTAAATTGGAGGCTCAAATCATTAAAGTTCAAGGAAGGCTCATATTTAATTGCAAGTTGGAATGAATAAATGGCTCAACGCATGCCCATTAAATTCAAGGCTCAGTGCATGTTTAAGGCCCAACTTGAGCAGCTCATGGAAGATGTCATTTGGAGAAGACCCAAGCATTTTTAATCTTAATGAATGCCATAGCATTTTTAATCCTAATGAAGACCAAAAACCCAATTGTAGAAATCTATTTTTATTTTTAAATATTTGTTTTATAGTGCTACTTTAGATGTGTATTTTAGCTAAAACCCATTTAACTTTAAGTGTGTCTTTTAGCTAAAATCCATTTAACATTAGGTGTGTGAGTGCCCATTAGATATAATTATGTCTAGTTGTATAATTGAAATTGTGTGGTTTGTATTGCATCTTGTGGGCTATAAATAGCTCATTTGATTGCACTTGTAAGGTGATTATTATTCTTGAATCAAATCTTAGTTGTTTTCTTAGATTTTCTCTTTGAGAATTGCTCTTGTTCTCTCTTATTTTCTCTATTATTTTCTCTTGTGACCTTACTTTCTTTCTTTCTTCTCTTAAATTCTTATGTCATTTATTGTTACTTTATTATCCACCACCTAAATGGTCGGTTAATTTCTTACTTTAAATTTCTACAATTTTAATTCCTGTTATTTAAATTATCCATGGCTTAAATTGTCGGTTAATTTCTACTATTTTAATTCCTATCATTTAAATTATGTTATTTAAATTACGCCATTTAAATTCCTGTCAATTAACTTTTAAATGGAGATAAGTAGCTAAATTCAATCTTAAGTTAAGGTAAGGACAGTGTCCAACGCCGATGATTCCCAAAAAAAGATGCGCTTTAAATGAGTGACATTAATTTAAATTTTAGTATGAGTGTGTATTAATTATTGATAAATCACTATGTTTAGATTAGAGCGTAAGTCTAATTTAGAGCTTTCATGCTACACATGGGAGTTACTAGAATTGGAAACGCTATCATACCCAAATCCGGATGATTAATTTAGTTATTTTGAGTAGTAATTGTAATTGAATTTATGGTAGTTGCTTAAATTAGAATCCCGCATATCATGTATGGGGATTGCTTAAATTAGAACTATCATCATCTCTAATTGCATTTAGTAACAAACCCTCATATCTGAAATTAAATTAATATTGCTAATCTTTTCTGCTAAAAATTGGGGATCAACGGGTTGGTGCTGAAATTTTTTTAACTCAAGTGCTATCCAATTTCATATTCTCACATTCAATGTTTATTTCAATTTCTGCTTTACTTTATTTCCTAGTATTCGTTATCTGAAAATCCATAAAAAATCTTGTTGTCAATTCATTCAAATGCGTGTGTGTGTGTGTGACATTCTTTTTCTTTTTCCATAAATAAATCTCTCAGTGGATGATCTGGACCCATCTAGAAAATAAAAATTTAAATTTGGACTACAACTGCACTCGTACACTGATGAGTATAAATCTCTCACCAAAATAAAGAAAAAAATATAAAAGTTTTATTGTGTTTTAATTGTAGGGTGAGAGTGCAGCCAGGTCTGACGAAAGAGACAAAAGAGACGGCTGGAAGACGAAGGGAAAGGCGGGTGCGGCCGACTGCCAATGGATTTTAAGGCAAGATTATGTTCTCATGTGTAACCAAGTTTATACTTTCAAATCTCCAAGGGGTGTTTTTCAAGCTTGAGTAAAATGATTGTCTATATATATATATTTTTTAAATGTGAGTTTATTTCAAGAGGTCATGGAGTCTTGTTTTGGTCTCCATGGGGCTTGTTCACCCCATTTTTCATTCAAGAAATGACATTTGTGGGTTAGGAAGCTAGTGGGGATTGTTTTGGGGTCATTTAGTGTGTTTGTGGGTGATGAGTCAACTATTTTTTGGGGCTTAGTCGACTCATCGGAGGGCTATTTTTGCATGTTTTCAGTGCCAGCCTTAGCCCGGTCAACTAATGAGTGTTCATGAGTCGACTAAGCATCAGTTGACTAAGCATTTTCTTAAGTCGACTAAGCTTTATTCGACTTTTGTCGACTATTCCCTCCCAATAGTGAACTAACAAACATTTTTTCAACACTGCGCATATTGCGCTGTTTTGACCATAACTTTTTATGTAGAACTCGGAATTACGATCCGTTTGAAGCGTCATAAACTAGATTTCGAGGGATTTAATTTGATATATAATATCATATATTTTGGTGATAATTTGAGTGGGTCAAGGCTTTTCTTAATCCAAATTAAGCATGATTGATGACCTAAGTTGCTATTAATTGCTTTCTCTAGCGTCACTCAATCCTCCAAAATGCTAGGATGTGATTGAAGATATGCATATCAGAATGCATGGGCTCATGAGTGAATATGTTATTGACATATTTAAATGTGCATGATGTGTACATTTCTATAAAGGAACATGTATGATATACTTATGTGAGATTCCATGAACATTGCATGGCATTATGATTTGCGCCCTATTGCTATTATTTTGGCACGGTGGCTATGTTCCACAAATGGGGAAAGAAAATGATATCCTATATACCGTCTGACGCGGGTAAGGTGGCCATAAACCCGGTAGGCGATGCTCAAGCCAATGTGTGACAAATTGTTTTTTTTATATATATATAGTATTCATGCATGTGAATAAGCTAATGTGAATAAAGGGCTTTGAGAGCCAACGTGAAGTATGAAGATTTATATATTCGTGAGAAATGAATCGATATATAAAATGCTTAATGGAAATGGCATGGGAATGATTAAACAATGGGAACTAATGGAAAAATGCTACTCGTACTTGGGAAGCCGGGTCTATTATACTGTGATTTATCCATGCCTTAATCCTATTGCTCCATTTGTCGTAATATATGCTTACTTATGGAATAGTATTATTAATGAGAAATGAAGAATGGGTTTAAATGGTATTGGGGAGTCGAGTGTACTCTATTTTATTATACATCCCTTCATTCATGTTTCTAGTATTATATATGTTTACTTGTTGAGTCTTATGTCTTACTTTGAAATATGGGTTTGATGAACCAAAATGAAGTATATTTCTTCGAGGATGGGTTGCTCAGTCTAGAAGGCATGAAACCAATGGGTGTGTAGATGTTGGGTAATGACTTTCTTTGGCTCTGAATTATTCATGCCTTCATATATCGTTCTATGGATTTTTTCCTTTTTTATATACTTGCTGAGTCTCGTGGCTCATGTTGTTTCTTTTGTTATTCCAGGTAATGGAAGATAGTTATTTTTGGGGCGAGTTCAGGTTAGATGTGTACAGAGATGTCCCGACCTCAAATATTCGTGGGTGTATGTTGAGGGCTAGAAATATAGGGCTTATTGTATTTTTTTTAAAAAAAGCCTTAGTGCTCTTTATTTTGAAAATGTATGGGCGATAAGCCCCTGATGATGATGTAATGAATGTCATGTAATTGATTTTGGCTCCTATTGTTAGTGAAAAGGCTCGAAAAAAAATTTCTTTAAAAATTTTGAGTATCTGTATCCATCTTTAATGGACTTTCTCTCGGACTTCTTGTGCTAGCGGGAAAATTCGGGAGCAGGCCCTGACAATATTGTCCTAATTTCTTTCCATTAACAGGTCACTTAAATTGAAAAATGAACTTTTTTCTTGTAAACCTCCCATTTTAGTGAAATTAACCCCTTTTCATTCAAATTTAAGTATTTTAAGGAGTAAAATGAGTGATAGGTGAGGAGTTTGGTGTTCCACGTTACCCCTCCTTAAAGAAATTCTAAAAGGGACAAATGATCCCCTTCAATGTGCAACCCCTGCTTAGAGCTTGGACCTACGCCAGCCTTAGGACTTGCATTGTTTACATTTTATATTTTTTATTATATGTATATATTGATATATATATATATATTTGCACTTGTATTTATATGTCATTATATATCTACACATTTGATCACTAGTTTAGTAAAATATATATTACTAATCAATTCTAATTTAATTTCACACTTACTAAGTTAAATAAATACTCAAAACTCATTATTTTTATATTGTATATTAATACCCGACTATTAGTCAAATTTCCACGAGAAATTAATTCTCAAAATTATTTATCACAAAAATTTCTTTTCTCTTCCAAATCGCTCAAGTCTAAAAATTTTGAATCACTACACCAATACATAAGAATTTTAAATAATCGTCATTTAAGCTCCTTTTTTTTTTATAATTTCCCTTCAAAAATTAATTTTTGAAAGGTTCCACATAATTTTTAGTAACAACCCAATTCAACAATCATTTTTCTGTTACACCCTAATCAAATTATAATTTTTTTTTTTATAAATTAGAGTAAAACTTTATTTGCTCAACCATGGCTCACTAAGGTGTGTTTGGCTTTTAATTCTTAGCTAAGTTGAGTTGATTGGGTCCTAAACACACTAACACAACTGTTTGGTAAATCTAAATTAAGTAATCATGAACTTGTTCACACGACGTAAAGGTGGAGTCCATGAGAAGGGTAGTCATTTTTTGAAAGCCAATTTCGAGTATGTATAGACTATGATCGCATCCAAATTTATTACTCAAAAAGTAAACTAAAGAAAGAAGACCGCTCCCTCCAAAATGAAGTAAGCACCCAAGTTTTATTTAACAAACCAAAATGAAGTAAGCATTCAAGTTTTACTAGGAATAAAATGTTGTTAGGTGCATTTTGAAGTTTTGGAAGGGCAAATTTCATATTTCCTAAGACATGCACTCTTATCCTCACCCTTACAAAGTGCAAGTGAAAATTATTGTAGCTACAATGATTCTTCATAATTTCATTAGAAGTCATGCCATAGATGATAAAAGAGTTTCATATGGCAGCGGAAATTGATCTGATAATGATGGTAGTGGAGATGACATGGATAGCATTACTACCAACATTATTGGAGAAGAAGGTGGACAAGAGATGAAAGTAACATTGATATTTTATGGTGATTTACTTTGACTTGTACTATATGTTAGCTTATTTAATTTTTAAGTACTAGTGGTGGTGGTGTGATATCAGCATGGCATGGCTATTATTTTTGTTAGGAAATTTGATTCACAACAAACCACAACTAAATTATTAATTATACACACAAACACAAAATTTTACGTAAAAATTTAAATCGAAAAAACTATTGATAGAAATAACAAAATATCACTAAGTAAATATTTTTACAATAAAAGTGTTATTGCCACACTAAAATATCACTAAGATGATATTGTTACAATTAATTCCAGAGCATTGGACTCCTATTTATAGATCTAAAATCATCTATAGATGTACATAAGAAATTAAATTTTGATAAAAAAATAATTTATGAAGATATTTCTCCAAATGAGATAAATCTCAATTAAAATTGAATTTGACAATATCTTAATCATAGTCAAATTTAAAATTATAATTAGGGTCAAATTAAGAATCTCAATTTCAATCAAATTTGAATTCTGAGTCACAATTATAACATTTTTTGTGACTTTTACTGAGAGGGTGGGTGGTAGATCATTTTTGTTAATTTTATGTACATAAAGAGATGGAAATAAACAAAAAAAAATCATTTTAATTGAATTTTATGTACAGTTACCCATTGGGAAAAAAAATATTGAACTTTATGTAGAATTGACTGTTGGAAATAAAATATAATTTTAATTGAATTTTGATTTTTATTTAAAATTATAAATCATTATAAATTAAAAATAATATAATAATTATAATTAACTTTGTACCGTTTTTAGTCATTTTATCATTCAAGCTCACATCAATTCAAGTATTTATCAAACATTTGTATTTAAAACTCAACTCAACTTCTAATTTACCAAACAATTTTATATAATCAAAGTCACCTCACCTTTAGTCCAAACATAGCCTAATTAAGGCTATTTTCTCAACCTATAATTCATCATACAATCACTTCTATTTTAAGCCAAATTTCAAGAAGTTTTTAGTCCAAGCTATTTTCTCCCAACCCAAACATTATCTAAATTTATTTAATTATTCTAAAAAATAGAAAAGGATTTATAAGTTGTTATAATAAGTGCTTCAATTTCTTTCTTTTTCCAAAAATAATTTCATGCTTTTTTTTCTATGTTTTCCATTCTAAGGCATGAATTTAATTCAATTAATTGAATTTTTATCTAAAAAATTCTCATTGAAAGTCAGTATAGGCCATCCTTTTAAATAAAAAGAAGACATTTTTATAAATTGATTTCATTTGTTTTGAAACCAGATGTTTTAAGTAGCAAGTTTTGAAACTAACGTAACAAAATTTTCTAGGTTCGTGTTTTGTTCAGTTATGTTTTTGTCGGTGCTCATCTTCGTGGGTTTGTCATCCCCACATTGGGTGTTATTTGTGATTATTTTCTGACCATTGTATATAATTTGTACTTTTTTTATTTTTATTTTCGTTTTTGGTTTAGAGGGTGATTGTTGCTGTTTTTTCCCTAATTTTTTTTGCTGGTTCAGGGTATGCCTAGGCCTCTATTTGTTGACGCTCTGTCGTGGGTTTTTGTTTTATATATTTCTTATTCACATAAATAAATAAATAAAAATTAGTTCCAGAATATAGTATTTCAAACCCACAAGAAGTTTAGAAATTTTCCCCACAAATTTCATAACTTGGCCTAATGTTTTCTTTAGGAAGCCTCTATGCTAAGAAGCTGCCCTAAAATGCTCACTTTCTTGGTTTTTACCCCAAAAATGTTCGATTCCATAGGCAGGAAGTGACTGAGCCCTCAAGAGCTGAGTCTGGGACTCTTTTGCCGACCATGCAGGGACAGGGTAATGTATAGACTGAGCTGGTGTCCAGTTTGCAAGGCTTACAGATACACAAGCTGATATGTAGAGGGCTCTGGAGGCCAGATTTGTTGGGCCAGATGTCGAATCAAGTCCTTAGGCTCCTCGAGGAGAGCTAGTGACATGGATATCAAAGATTCAGGTGTAGCCACCAGAGGTTCTGCCACAACCATTAGTGAGTGACCCTGATATTTGCTGGTAGAGCTAAGGGTCCATCTCAGGGAGTATCAGCGGCTAAGGATCATGGGATTATAGTAACTGGGCAAAGTTTATCCAATTGCAGCCTCCAATGTTTTTTGAGAGATCCTCAAGAGTCAAACTTTAATGTTGTTTGCTTCGGGGACACATAAGATTTGTCCGACGCAAATAAATTGAAAGCAAAAGAGGAGGGACTCACACACCCACCCCTACTAGCCCCCGGACTACAGATCATCCCTTCAGTTTTTGGATAATATGGATCAAGTATGTTAGGCTTTGGGTTGGTCAAGGAGATGGGCAATTGAGTTGGTAGGGTTTAGATTGGGAAAGACTGGCCAATCATGGTCTAGAGTGTGGAAGGAGAGTCGAGGTAATGCTGCAGTTCTAGACGTTCTTTTTTATTTTTTATTTTTTGCTCAAACCTCTTCCTAAGGTTCCTTTAAAGTTAAATGTTGATTTGAATCATCAAAGCCATTTCATAAAAGCATTTTAAAGAATTGTTTCATTACTTTCCTTTCAAACCATCAATAATAAACTACAAATATTAAAGATAACGTGAAAATACCTTCCAATATATAATTACAAACCAATCAAAATAAGTCAACTCCTACATGTGGTACCCCAAACCATCAACATTAACTCCTTTATGTTCATACAAATAACCATCAAAGATAACATTTAAGGATTATGTTAATGTATTAACCCTGTTTAAATCGGCCAAACCAACCAAGAACAAGCATAAATTGAGAAAAGTAAAGAACACAAGAACACAAAGCTTTTACGTGTTCGGATCAATAGATCCTACTCACGATAGAGGCTCCGCCTCTAGTCAATCCACTAATAGCTTTCGGTTACAACCGGATTACAAGATAACAACAAGAACAAAAACGTATTGCAAATACATCAACTGAAATCAAAAACAAAATACAAGAACAAGTATAGGATCGGTTCTACTGATCTCAAGATCGTGTCAAGAATCTGATCTATCAGTTACACCAAATCTCTCATGCCTCAGGCGATTCAACAACAGAGATTAAAGCAATACAACCTTACCGTGTGATCTTACCAACAAACCGAAACCAATCGAACGAGAGAAGGATTTACAGGCGAGAGAGAGTCTCACTTCGAGTGCGCTGAACATAGGGTTTCAAAAGAGAGCAATAGCCGATCTAGAACAATTAGGGCATGAAATTGCCCTTATATAGCAATAGGCAACCGGCTGGGCTTAGGAAAAACGCATTGACCACATGAAAGATGGGCTTGCCTCATAAACAGATCTCGACCCAATGGCTATTTGGCCCACAAAATAATCAGTAGATCAATCATATATACATTTAAACTGTTAGCTAAATGAATATAAGATGAAACCCAAATATATAACAAAAAAACATACAAACAGGACATATCAATTATATGAAAAATACATTTTGAATCATAAATCCTAACAAATTCCACCTTGATTCAAGAATGGATTTAATAGTGGACTTGACCAGAGACCGCTACAACAAGAGCACATTGAGTAACGACACAGCTTGCTCAAACTTAAACCCTGAGACCGACTCGACTAATACATGCCTCATTTCAAACAACAGAAACCTCTATCAAGACTTCTATAAACAAGACATCAGGGCTAACACTCAGCCTTCCATTAGACACAGAGATTTTCTAAGGTTCCACCTTAAGACTAACAAATTTCCACCTTAAACTGTACATTATCAGTTTGTTCAGATAAGTTTAATTCTACAAGGCCATCAAATACTACAAGACCAGGCACACATCAACATCTAGAAACAGGTCCTAGACAGAAACCAGGAACTCAGAACAGCTCCCAATAAAGAGACAGAGAAAGCAACTTACAACCCATGGGAATCAAAGACACAGGCATCTATGGGAAACTCTACCCCATACAATAAAACAGGATTTATACAGCCCTCTAGGTTACAAACCTAAACAAATCCATTCATGCCTAACATGCTTAACTCTAACAGCTCTCTTATGACCAATGTCCCCTAGCCTTTTAATGCCTAGACTCCAAGCCTACAGACCTTCAATACTCTCATAACCATCAAGCAGGTTGGCTGATTCCTCTCTAGCTTTATTTTTCTCGAGATCCTTCTTCATTTGAAAACACTCTTTCCTTAAGTGACCTTCTTTCTTACAGTACCAGCAAATCTTGGTTGTTGAGTATCCCTTTCTTGACCCTCCAGTCATAGGTTTATCCCTAGTGGCATTTCTATCCGCATGACCACTAACCTGCAGTCCCTCTGCAGGACTTGACCTATTATCCCTCTTAACTTTAAGATCTCTAGATCTAAGAGCTGACAACACATCTTCTAAGGTCAAAGAAGATCTACCATATTTAATTGTTGTTTTAAGATCTTTACAAGCTTCTGGCAAAGAGTTTAACAAAATAATAACTTGATTCTCATTAGAAATTTTTTCATCATCATTGGCCAATTCAATTGTAATCACTTTAAATTCATCTAGATTTTCCTCTAGGGTTTTTGCAGGGTTTATTTTAAATCCAAACAATTGTTCTTTCAAAAATATTTTATTAGTTAGAGACTTAACCATATACAAGGACTCCAACTTAGACCATACCTTTGCAGTTGATTCTTCTTCATTTACTTGGCGCATGACATTATCTGCTAGGTTGAGGATGATCAAGGAAAAAGCCATCTCATCCATGTCCTGCCTTTCTTGGGCGGTCATGGAGAGTTGCTTATCCTTCTCCTTCTTTATTTCCAACAGAGCCTTCGCACACCGATCTTGGATAAGCACTGCTTTCATCTTTTTCTGTCACATGCTAAAATCACCATGGCCATCAAACTTATCTACTTCCAATTTAGATGGAGCCATATAGAAAAAAAATATAAACAGGCTAAAAAATAGGTTAATCAAGAATCGAACAAGATAAGCAGTGCAATCAGACACTCACTAAATCCTTTTAGGACAAACCAGAATTTAAACACTGATTTTAAAGAAAAAACAATTTTGGATTTAAAAACAAAATCAAGAAATCAATACAATATTAGGTCAAAACGGAACGAAAGACTTATTAGATGATAAACAGAATCAAGAATTTCAGAAAGAGTTAGGGAAAGAAAAGATACAGGAATCAAGCAGATTTGAGCATGCTTTAAATAACTCGAGACAAGGAATTTAAGCAAATCAGAAATCACACATACACAATTACTGAAAAATAGTAATGATTATGAATTTAGGGTAAAACAAAACAGATCGCAAAATTAAGGCAAACGCGAAATTCCTTACCAAATCGAAGATCTGAAAAAAGATATTCGTATTTACCTTTGGATCAGAAACGATTCGGCCTGGATCTTGAATCCCTAGGGCTCTGATACCACTTGTTAATGTATTAACCCTGTTTGAATCAGCCAAACCAACCAAGAACAAGCATAAATCGAGAAAAGTAAAGAACACAAGAACACAAAGCTTTTACGTGTTTGGATCAATAGATCCTACTCACGGTAGAGGCTCCGCCTCTAGTCAATCCACTAATAGCTTTCGGTTACAACCGGATTACAAGATCACAACAAGAACAAAAACGTATTGCAAATACATCAACTGAAATCAAAAACAAAATACAAGAATAAGTATAGGATCTGTTCTACTGATCTCAAGATCGTGTCAAGAATCTGATCTATCAGTTACACCAAATCTCTCACGCCTCAGGCGATTCAACAACAGAGATTAAAGCAATACAACCTTATTGTGTGATCTTACCAACAAATTGAAGCCAATCGAATGAGAGAAGGATTTACAAGCGAGAGAGAGTTTCACTTTGAGTGCGCCGAACATAGGGTTTCAAAAGAGAGCAATAGCCGATCTAGAACAATTAGGGCATGAAACTGCCCTTATATAGCAATAGGCAATCGGCTGGGCTTAGGCAAAACGCATGGGCCACATGAAAGATGGGCTTGCCTCATAAACAGATCTCGACCCAATGGCTATTTGGCTCACAAAATAATCAGCAGATCAATCATATATACATTTAAACTGTTAGCTAAATGAATATAAGATGAAACCCAAATATATAACAAAAAAACATACAAACAGAACATATCAATTATATGAAAAATACATTTTGAATCATAAATCCTAACATATTAAAATAGACAACTATTGCATGAACTAAGTATGTGAGAAGCTCTTAACATGCCTCGCCATTTGAAACCCCCCCTTCTCCCTAATCATATGAAATGATAGAGATGAGATTTAACTTTAAAGTTTTGTAAGTTGTAAGCACACAAACCATGAAATGCAAAGACTTCCATTCAACTCTCCATCTTTCCAAAATGCCCTCCTTGGTCCCTTTTCTTTGAAGGTTTCTTGCATCGATCTCTTATTGACAATATAGCTTCTCCTTGGGTATTCTGGTCACTAGATCCCAACTTCATAGTCCAAGTGTTGATATATATATATATATCAAATGTAAGTATTATAATTATAACTCAAAATTTTAATTTCAAGGTTGTTAAAATCGGGATTTTAAGTGGGATCGATAAAGGGTCCATAAAATCGTATCGTAAAATCGAATCGTAAAATCGTAAGATTTTAGAAATAATTAAAAATACCCTTTAATTTTTGTAAATATATGTTTATAATAACATAATTTTGTAGAAAATGAATTAATATCATTTAATAACCTAATTATTCTTTATTATAATTCAAAAGATGATATTTCCAAAATATAGCTCAAAAACTAACAGGTTGGTATAGGCAATTTAAAGGCAAAATATAGGTAATTTAGAGGTAAAATATAGCTTAAAATTCTTTAGAGGATGCTTCCAACGTCTTCTATTAGATTTAGATTGTAATTTTTTCTTAATTTAACATTGATTAAATCAAATAATATCCCGATTTGGAGTTGGGTGGTCCATTAATTAATTACTTGTTTGTCTTGATTTACTTATGCAATCAATGTTAAATCAAGTAAAAATTATAATTTAAATCAAGTAAATTGGAACTTATGCAATTAATGTTAGATGCTATATGACATTGGAACTTATGCAATCAATGTTAAATCAAGTTCCAATTTAGAGGCAAAATATAACAATTCATTGCATAAGTTCCAATGTCAGATGCTATGTGACATTGAGAGGTTGGAAGCATCCTCTAAATTACAACTTAAATCAATGGAGGTCTTTGAATCGTAAAATCGTTTGGGGATTTCTGAAGCGTAAAATCGTAAAATCGTACATGTAAAATCGAGATTTTATAGGATTTTATCCCAAATTGGATTTTACATGGGATTTGAATCGTTTGGGGGTCTTCGAATCGTAAAATCGTAAAATCGTACGCATAAAATCGGGATTTTAACAACAATGTTTAATTTATTTGTGATTGAGTTTCTTAATTTGATCGTGATTATGATTTCAAATTTGACTGTAATTATGATGTTGTCAAATTTGATTTTATGTGAGATTTATCACATTTGGAGAAATATCCTTATAAATTATCTTCTGATCAAGATATGATTTTATGTATACATCCATAAATAATTTTAGCTCTATAAATAAGTGTACATGTCACATGGAATTATATCGTGTGACAATATCACTTTTATACTAGCAATTATTTGTTTAGTGATATTTTATTATTTTTACCCATGATTTTTTTCAATTTGAATTTTTCACATAAGATTCTGTGTTTATGTGTATAATTGATGGTTTGATTGTGGTTTGTATTCAGTCTAATTTTGTAGCGATAAGCAATAATGCAATCACACAAACCACTAACACATGTCACGAGACCAATGTTAACAAGGAAAAGGGGGTGGGGGTTCAAGTGAACTTACAAAAAGTGGGTTTGATAGCTAGACATCCTTAAATTAGTGAGCTCCACCCTTTAAAACCACGTTAAACTCAAATACAAACATATAAGTTATCTTCCTAGCCACGTACAAAATCAAGTCTAGCTAGAAAACCTAACCAAGTTTTCTTACCTTATTGAAGAACCCAAGACTTATGCAAAACCTTCAAGAACAAGCATTCTCTTCTCCTCTCAAGCTTATAAGGGAATTCAACATGATAGGATATATTTTGGATTCTTGCTTTTGTATGGTGACCAAATGACACGTTTACCCCCAATTGAGATTCTCTTGAAGGTCAATTCAAAGGGTAAAATAGTCATTGAGGTTTAGGGGGACATATCTTCGGGTTGTCCCTCTTTTTAGGGGATAAAATCTCATTTTTTACAGCCATTTCAGTTCTATTATTAGGTTACTTTGCAATTCTAGTAGGTGGTTCCCTTTTTTTGTCTCTTTCTAACATATTTGTGATTAGTTTTCCTTGGTTTACTATGAGAAAACAACAAATTAGTGATAGAACATTTTTTATGAACATATTCCATCTCTAACTAGCAATGGATTTGTGACTCAATTAAGAATACAAATTTTGTGATGGAGAGTGTCATTCGTAAAAAAATTTGACTGAATTTCACATGTTGGGTTTTGCAATTAATTTCACATGGAAATATTTTCGTCGTCATTTAGAGATCGATTTTGCGATGAAAACAATTGTTACAAAATAACGAACATAAAACAAAAATTAAACTTCATTGTTGAATTAAATTTTTTGATAGAACTTAACAATAGGAAGATGGTTGTCACTAATTTGCGAATGATTTTGTGACTAAAAAGATTGTGGTAAAATTAGGAAAATATAAAAAAATATATTTTTAATTTTTAATTAAATTTTCAATAGAAATTACTAGCTCAAAAACTTCTATCTCTAATTTGAGACTAATTTTGTGATGAAATATCCCTCATAAAATTAGAAAAGTAAAAATATATTTCTTAATTATCCAATTAAATTTCTGACAAGAATTAGCGATGAAAAACTATCTATTACAAATTACTGACAGATTATGCAATAAAAATAATTGTTGCAAAATTAGGGAAATAAAAAATATTATTTTTAATTACTCAATAACATTTCCAATGAAAGTTAAATCTCTAATTAAAAAAGCTTCAAGATTCTAACATTTAAATTAAAGAAGTTTCAAGAATCTAATTTTTTTATCAAATAGTTGAATTGAGGTTTCAACTAGGACTAGTATGAGCAAACACCTGTTGTTGCCAGTTTCTTGTGAAATCCTGCTTTCCTTCTCACTATTCATAACTTCTGTTTCCCAACAAAGTTGTGTTTTGGGTTCTTTTGGCCTTGCTTTATGTGTGACCTATACCTCTACATATTCCTTATTAGGTTTTATGATGTAATTTCTATTATATATTATGTGTTATTCCTTATTTTATGCTATATTTCCTTAAATCCTTATCAATTGTTATAATTCCATATTAGGTTTCTCTCATAAATATTATAATCTGTATAATTTTGTAAATTTTATTTCATTGGAACCTTATGCCAGTCAAAACTTAATGCAATTTTTGTAATTGTAAGTAGAATTAATACTTTGCATTACCTCTAAATGTTCCTATTGGTCATGTATTTTTTTCCTTCTTCAATAGCAGTTTTTGGATACTTAAATTACCTCTAAATTTTATTTTTCTATGTTGCTTCTTTAAATCTGTTTTTCTCTGTTAGTTGAATTATTAAGAGGGTGTTTGGCTGAATTCTAAAACTAGTTAACACCACTAAAGCTCTCAATCAGCTTTTTTATTTCTAATAATTGTGTTTCGATACTTAAATCTCTGTTAGTGATGTGTTTTAATACTAGATTTAGATGATATTTGGTATATGTAATAAATACATTTAATGTATCTTTGTATATATTATTGATAAAATACAAGTTTATCATTATTCATTAACCTTTCCAATTTGTTATATGAATGAGTAACTAAATTTCTTGTTTGAGAGTCTTATTCTTTAGGTGTTAAAAATATATGATGAGATTCTCTAGTGATGAAATTTCTTAAATATTTTTTATCCTTAGATTAATCGAATGGGGATTCTGATTAGTCAATTTACCTATACCACCATACATATATTACAACAACCGCTTCTCAACATTATACATGTTCTTCTTGACTAGGGGCTAGAGGCATGTTGAACGAGAATTTGGCTCTCCTTTAGGTTAGTTTTTTTTTTTTTTTTTTTTTTTATAATCTAAGTGTCCAGGCTTCACCTGCTTAGTCTTGGAGGAGAATGACATTTTCTCATTATTCGGCCTCCGAGTAAATCTGATGCGGTCGTAGGCTTATATACTCTCAAACGGACATACTCCACCAAATGGGGCACTTTTTCCTCCATTAGGAGTCAAACTCCTGTTGCTCCCAAGGAAACTTGGGAGCTTAACCACCTGCACCATGCCTTGGGGGTGTCTTTGGGTTAATTTTTAACTTAGAGTTAGGTGGCTTAACCTATCTTGGTCATCAGGTTTCATCCTATTTCTCAATTTTTTAATTTTTTTTTTTTTGTGAAAAATACCCACTTAAATCCTAATTTCAACACTCAAACTTATCAATTTATTTCAATCTAACACCACCAACATACAAGTAATATTATGGTAGCTATTTAGCTTTTAAAATAATGCTTCCAATAAGTTAGTTTCAAAACTAGAAACTTATTGAGTGTCTCTGTGTGAGTGTAAGTATGTGTGTGTGTGCGCACATTGTATCCCACATTGGTGGGATAAGAGAGGCTCCAAGGGAATAAATACCCCCTCCATTGCACTTGGGTTTAGGTCTCAAGGGGCACTCAAATTTTGTAAGTGGACAAGCCTCTACCCACATGTGCACACTACCGCTGTTCGTTCGGTTGATTCAGTTCAAAAATATAAATATATTTTTGCTACTCGATGGTTTCAAATTTATTTAATATTTTTTTTTTAAAAAAAATCTGATCTGTTTTTCCCAATTCTCCAATCTTTTGCTGATTTTCTACGAGTTTAATGGTTGGTTTTATGGTTTCGGCATCCTGGGCTTCGACTATATATAGTTGGGCCTTTGTCAAGTGTTCGATTAAGATTTCAAGTTGTCCCTTTCATTTCTTTGTGCAAGTCCCTGAGAGCAAGTGTCGTTTTGATTTCTGTCAGCTCCGATCGTTCGTGGTTGTTGTTCCATCGAAAAAGATCTCATCCTATTAAGGCAATCATCGGAGTCTACTTATTGCCAGTGCGAAGCAATTTTGTCTTCAAGACAACACTTAGGAGTGACTTGATCTTAGCCATCCCACTTGTTTCTTATCGTTCCAGTTGCAGTGTTGTTGTTTCATATTATCTTTGTTATTGTTGGGTTCATAAATTTGTTGTTGTAATCTCTATATATACTGTGGGTATTCCAACAAAACCTTGGTTTTGAAACTAACTTCGTCCCAATTTTCTATCCACTTTAGTTTTGAAACTACTCCATGTAGTTTTGAAACATTGCCATTTAATTTTGAAATTTTGGTTTCCCAAGTCTAACTTTCATTCAAAATTTCACTTTCACCCCTTTTCTCCAACCATTACCCACCAAAGCCACCACTTAACTAGTAAAACACCTGTCAAGTCACCCTGGCCCGTTATAAACTCATTTTTAGGAATTTTATAGGCTCAAGCTATTTTTTTATTTTCTTTCAAATCAAATATTTTTTATATTTATTTAATTATTCCCAAAATAAAAAATAAAAATATAGGTTGTTATAGGTTTGGCACCAAATTTCTTAAAAACCCTAACCAACTAGGAGTCATTGTGAACTTTGAAGCAAGAAACACCTATCTCATGGACGAAGAATTGGCAATTAACACATCATACTTTGCCTTATTATTTGCAATTGGAAAAACATGTCATCATAATTTGTATGCTTCTTAAACATTTAACACATAAACAAGATCGTGAAATTATTATGATTTCATGTTGAAAAATAAAATTGAATACCCGAATTGACTGATGATAAGGATGTCATGATCTTCTTGAGAGCATACTCTAATTCGGTATATCAATTTCCCTCTCTTGGACTTAGTTGTAGAATTAACTTTAATGATGGATTGTGGTTTCTATCAATTTATAAGAAGAGAGAAGACTGGTAACCGCTTTATATAACGGTTGCAGACAATTTCTCCTATCAAGATAATCACTGCCTTTCATTACCCCATTATGCCACTAATCCCACTAATCAAGCCATATTACGAAAATATATTTTTACATTCTCCCATTTGGCCTAATTACTATAATGATAATGGTTGATAACATAATATCATAACATGACATTGTCTAGTGTGAGTTATAGCGATCATGTACCATTTAATGTAGTACACTTCCTTCCATATACCACAACACCTACAACTCATCATAAAGATTCCATAATGGTCCATAATAATGTCTGTAAAAACTTCCTTGTTTGCTTGAAAACAATTTTGTTTACACAAACATAAGAAACAAGAAACATAATGTATAACATATCATTGAGCTCCGAGTGTCATCACAAACATTAATCATAATTACAACCAAATCCCATTCTACGTACATGTTCTTTAAATAACTTTGGTTGTAAACCTTTCGTTAAGGGATCTACTATCATGAGATTCATCTTAATGTGATCAATTAACACTCTCTGTTTTTGAACTTTCTCCTTAACAATAAAATATTTCAATTCCATGTGTTTGGTACCTTTTGAGTATTTAATGTTCTTGAAGAGAAAAATTGTTATAAAATTATCATGATAAATTTTCAGTGTCTTGCTTATTGTGTTAACAACCCTAAACCTTGAAATAAAGTTCGGCAGCCATAATGCATGGATCGTGACTTCAAAACATGCAACAAACTATGCCTTCATAATTGATACAACAATGACAGATTGTTATGCACTCTTTTAGGATATTGCCTCTTCTACTAATAGAAACAAACAACTAAATGTAGACTTTTTATTGTTAAGGCATCCAACAAAATTTGAATTTGAGTATCGAAACACTTCTAAAATATTGGATTTTATGTATATGATTCTTTGTTCCTTGCAAGTATCTTAGCATTTTCTTTGCAACTTTCCAATGATCCAAACCGTGATTACTTTGATACTTGCCTAACATGTCGTCGACAAAACTTATGTCCAGCCTAGTGCAGGTCTATACATACATAAGACTGTGAACAACTGAAACATATGGAATTGCTTCCATTTGCTTTTGTTCCATATCATTCTTTGGATATTGCATAAGCCTGAATTTATCTCTTTTCTATACTGGAGCAATTTGAGCTGAACATTTATCTCTCTAGAATTTTTTCAATATAGGCTTTTTGAGACAATCGCAACATTCCTTATTATTTGTCACGAAATATTTCAATTTCTATCACATAAGATGCCTTCCCCATATCTTTCATTTCAAGATTTTTTGAGAGAAAAACTATAGTTTCACGTAATATACCCAAATCATTAGCAGCAAGCAAGATGTCTTCAACATATAAAACTAGAAAGATAAACTTGCTCCCACTGACCTTTTGGTATATGCATCGATCAATGATATTTTCCTTAAATCCAAAAGATGTTATGGTATCATTAAACTTAATGTACCATTGTTGAGAAGTTTGTTTAAATTCATATATTGATTTCTTAAGTTTACACACTGTATGACTTTTATTTTCTATGGAAAAACCCTCAAGTTGTTCCATGTAGATTTCCTTCTCCAAATCCCCATTAAGAAAGATTCTTTTCACATTCATTTAGTATAACTCCAAATCATACTAAGCCACCAATGCTATGATTATCCTTAGTGAATCTTTCTTTGAGACAGGCGAAAATATCTCTTTATAATCAATGTCATCCTTTTGAGTATAACCCTTAGCAACTAGTCTACCTTTATATCATTTGATGTTACCATTTGAGTTGCATTTGGTCATAAAAACCCATTTACACCTTACTCTTCTACAACTTTCTGGCAACTCAACGAGATCCCAAACATCGTTTTGTTCAATGGATTTCAACTCATCTTTCATAGCATAAATCTATTTATCTAGTTGATCACTTTCTATGGCTTGTGAAAACAAAACTAGATTATATCGATTCCAACATCAAAATCTGAATCTTGCAAGTACACCACATAATCATCCAAAATGTCTGATCTCTTTGTCATTTGAGATCTTCTTAATATCGTTTCTTGTGGTTGGTGTGCATTAACTGTTTGTGAGTTCATACTTGCAGGTAGTGTTTCTTTAACCACTTGTTCAGTATTGTTAAAATGTTCTTCGATACCAAGAACAACATTTGGTACAATAGTGGAAGAAGGAACAATTATGGGTAAAGGGGCATCTACCTTGATTGCCTTTATTACCTCATCATGATGTTCCTTTATTTCCACATTTTGGCATTCATCACTTCCACTAACTTCACTATTCTCTATGAATCTTACATTACCAGTTTTCACAATTTTTGGACTATGGTTTGGACAATAAAATATGTACCCTTTAGATTTCTCTAGGTAATCGATAAAGTAAACACTCGTTGTTTGATAGTCTAGTTTCCTTTCATGTGGATTATATATTCTCAGTTAGGCTGGACAACCCCAAACATGCATGTGCCTTAAGCTAGGTTTCCTCCCTGTCCATAGTTCAAAATGTGTCTTTTGGACTGCCTTACTAGGAATCCTATTCAAAAAATATGTTGTAGTTTTAAGCGTATACATCCACAAAAACTTAGGTAAGAAAGCATTACTCATCATGCTCTGAACCATATCCATTAATATCCGATTATGCCTTTTTGCTACACTATTTTGCTATGGTGTGCCTAGCATAGTATACTGTGCACATATGTTATAACTTTCAGCGAGTTAAGAAAATAGACCTGGGCACTGATCTGACTCAGTATACTTTTCATAATATTCACCACCTCTATTAAATCTTATAACTTTTATTTTTTTGTCTAATTGCCTCTCAACCTCCTTTATGTAAGCTTCAAGAGCATGTACTGATTGAAACTTTTCATGACACAAATAAACATAATCATATCGTGAAAAGTCAACTATAAAGGTGATGAAATATTTCTCTCCATTATGAGTTGAAGTGTCAAAAGGTCCACAAATGTCGGTGTGTATAATTTCAAGAAATTGGGTACTCTTTGTGGCTTATTTCTTATTGTGTTTGGTTTCCTTACCTTTAATGCAATCCACACACATTCCGAGATCAATTAAAGTCTAAGTTAGGTAAAATTTTACAATTTACTAATCTCATTATCTTTTCTTTAAATATATGACCCAAACGTTTATACCACAAATAGAATTTTCATTCAATATGCTATGTTTAATTCCAATATTATGATGCACAGTAAGTAAAGAATTGGCAAAAACATTATCAAGTTTCAATTTATATAAACCATCAATAAAAGCACCATAACCAACAATTCTAACATTCTTAAATAAACTAAAACTACCAAATCCAACATTAAATCCAAGACCATCCAACTTTGAAATAGAAATAAGGTTCATAGAAAATGAAGGTACATAGAGAGTTTCTAATAAGTTTAGGCAATAACCAATGTCCAAGACCAGCCTGTAAGTCCCTGTGCCCTCAATTGGAGCCTTCATATGATTTCCCATTAATAGAAAATCTTTAGTTGGGTTTGTGGTTTGAATCGTAATGAATCCTTGCATCATATTAGACACATGAGTCCTAACATTAGAATCTAACCATCAAGTATTATAAGGAACTTCATTTAAATTTGATTCGAAAGATATAAAGATATTTGAATTACCTTTCTTTTCAAACCATACCTTATGTTTCAGACAGTCTTTTAGATAGTGTCAATTTTTTTTGCAAAAATGACATCTATCCTTTTTGCGTTCCTTACTTTTAGCTTGAGAAGCATTAGCAGACCTTTTTCTTTTCTTAAATTGGTGGTCTTTCCCTTCATTCCTTTCCCAACTTTGTGTCTAGCAAGATTAACAAAGTGACTTTCTTGATTCTTTAACCTTTTCTCTTTCAAAACAAGCATACTGGCTAATTCATTCACATTCCACTTATCATTAATAGTGTTCTAGTTAATTTGAAATGGCCCATACTCAAAAGGTAGCGAGTTCAAGACAAATTGTACTAGAAAGGAATCATCCATAGTTGATCCCAGGGACTTCAATCTTGCTACAATATTAGTCATCTCAATAATGTACTCTTGCATAGCTTACAATCTATTAAACTTCATGGTCGTGAGCTCTACCATTAGCGTACTAGCTAGTGACTTATCAGCAGAACGAAAACGTTATTCCACAAAATTCATGTATTCTTTTGCACTTTCTGTTTGTAAAATGGTTGACTTAATGTTGCTAGCAATGGTCATCTTAATAAACATAAGACAACCTATTACTATGTTCCTATGTTGTATAATATGACCTCTCCTTCTCACTACTTGTATCTGTAAGAGCAACATGTTTGTTCTCTAATAGAGCCAAGTTAAGATTTAAAACCTCTAAGCGAAAATTGACTTGCTCATTCTATTTGAGAAGTTCAAACCATTAAATAGAGTAACAAATGATGCTTGTAACTAGATTGTAATAGTTGCATCATGATAAATGCTCATAATCAATTTCTTAATAGATTAAATATTAAAACATTAAATATAAAGTAGTTCTCCCTTTGGTAGGCACCATTATACATTATCATAAATAAATGTCATATATTAACCTTATTAGGTGAATAAGATATTTCTAAGTAAATACATTTGATATCTTTGGATACACAAACGTATTTTGTTAAAATACTAATATACCTTGATTATGCTCACTAATCATGACTAATGATTTACCTTTGAGTAAATCTTGAAAGTCTAATGATTAGTAAACACAATTTATCCATCTAATATTTTTATAGGCATTTTAATACTATGGATAAATTGTTATTTATGCATGTGAAACATTCTAGTTTGGTCACTTTGGTGACTATCAAACTATAACAATAATACATGCATTTTTTCTATAATTGCAATTGATATTTATGCATGTGAAACATTTTAATTGGTCACTTTGGTGGCTATCAACTATAGCAATAATACATGTATTTTTCTCATAATTGCAATTGATATTTATGCATGTAAAACATTCTAGTTGGTCACTTTGGTGACTATCAATTATAGCAATAATACATGCATTCTTCATAATTGCCAAGTATAGTCTTCATGCCCCCAAGGCACAAGTCGAGCAATCGAATGAGCAATATGTCGATGTCAATTTGTTGGGTTGCGAGTTCGATTCTTATCTTGTGCAAAGGCCAAAAGTCCAATCTTCGATTTATCTCCCCTGATGTAATCAATGGCACGAGCACTAGGAGTAGCATAAGGGTGATCATCCCAAGTATAGCCTTCATAATTTGTACTAAAAGGGATTTTTTTTTTTTTTTTTTTTATAAATGGATCGGTTTAGTGGTCGAGTCAACCCAACCCAAATCTATGTTGATCCGATGCAACAAATCGGATCCAAAACCTTAAACAACGGGTTAAGTCTACTTGATCCATCCTTCAAAATCGAGTTAGACGGGTCAGACCCATCATTTCAAATATAGCCTAGGATTTTTGCAACACCAATCACCATTGCCATCATCACCGCCCCTTTTCTCCTTCTTTGTAACTTTATTGTTGGCAGCTTTAGCTGCCGGCTTTCTTCCTCCTTTAGTGACCCATCTAGCCTTCGGTCACCGACAACTTGCGTGACAGAAAACCATCTATAATGATTACACATGGTTTCTTCCATCAAGATAATCGCCATCTTCTATTACTCCATTATGCCATTAATTCCACTAATCGAGCCACATTACGAAAATATATTTTTAAATTGCAAGCCTCAAGGTATATAGGTGGGTGCCCCCTTGTGGACTTTAGGGGATAATCCCAACTCCACTTCTCCATATGTTAAAGGCTCCATCTTCATGTAAGCTAAAGGTGTGGTGTGTAGCTACTTAGAGGGGTGTTTCATTTTACTTTATTGCTCCCTTACCTTGAGAGAGGGGTGTCTCACGATGAGCTTCCTTAGCTGGATCATCTAGCCCAAGAATTTGTCTACCAGATTTGGCTTTTGCAGAATCTGTTAATTAAGGAGGTTAGTTGGTGACATAGCACTAATGGCATGTAAGATGGTTGTGTTGACATAATAGGCATGCCTTGGTTGTGGCCTTCTCCATCATTGTAATACCACTTTTCAAGAAATTATTGACGAAGACAAACCTCATATATGAACTTTATTAGAAGCACGTCACTTGTACCCTTTTGCATGACATTTCAAAGTTTCAATCTTTTTTATGTAACTTTAACCAAATCTCTTGCAAGTCCTTCGGTTAAAGAATGTCAAATTAGTGCAAGACATAGATAATGGTAACCACTTATCAGATAACAAATACTTTATTTACGTATGTTTCACAGTAATATGTTTAGATTTATCATTATCAATTTTTATTAGATCCTTCAACACAAGTACTTTATCGTTACTTAGTTCACGATCATTTAGTCATAAAAAAACAATCTACAATCTTACATCAACTAAATACGCTTAGATCTGAGTGCTTCGCTGTAAAATCTCCAACACACTTTCTCCACAGGAAACAATGAAAAGAGAGATTCATGGATAAAACTTAACTTCTTTTATTTATTAATAAAAGGAAAACCTCTCCATCGGAGATAAGAAATCCATCTCCAGGAAAACATCTGAAGTTGGTCTTTTCATGGATACAACCAAACTTCTTGTTGGCATTTCAAACCCTCCCTCCCTCCTCCTTCGTTTTACCTCAAATCATTTCTACCGTGTTAGAACTGTGATTTGAAGAGATCTGTGTCATACTTGGAACAAACAGAGGAACACCTCAACATCCCTTTTTGCTTGAAACTTCCATTTTTGGGTTCTCTTTTTGCTGGCATTAACGGACAGAAGCACATATAGATTGCTGATTGTACAAGCCTCTTACCCCATTGGTGAACTGCTGTCTATTCCTTCTCCTCTTTGTAACAATCACAAAACCTTCGCTGTCACCATTCTTGTTCTTGTTTGTCTCTGCTGTTCTTGTCTGCTCACTAGTTTCAGAAACCAGGGCTGGCTTACCTTCATTCCCGTGAAGAATTTTTATGATTGCACCGTCATTCGCAATTGCTTCAGAAGAATTTTCTGAGTAGTCGAACTTCTTCTTGCTGACTGCAGGCTCCTTTTCGGGATCCATATTCTGTTTAACTGATTTCACAATGAAGCTAAGCAGTATCTGCCTTGCTATCTCTGACTTCTCTGCATCTGAACTGCTTTTCTTCAATTTGCCGCCATCTTTAACTTCGTTACCAACCTTCTTGGTAAACTTTTCTTCTGCAGAAAACTCCTTACCGATAGTAACCAAAATATTTGCATCAGCTGAATCTTCTGAATCATCACTTCCTGGACTCGTACTGCCAGCCCTTCTGGGAACAAATTCTGGTGCATTTGGGTTCATGATTTTTGAACAGATTCCACCTCGTTCTGTCATGCTGCTGTGATATTTTGGAAGTCCAGGTTTCAGGTGGAACGAATGGGTAGCCCTATAATATAGAGGCGATCTAGGGCCACAAGGAACTCTAGCTGCAACTGGGGGGAATCCTACCGGTTCTGCGAGCATGTCTTGGCTGGCAATAACATCATAAACACTTGTTGCAGCAACAAAATTTAATGGTTGAGTGAAAGGAAAGGTCCCTGGATTGAATGGTTTGGCTGCAGCTGAAAGCTTGCTTCCATTTATTTCTGCAGGTTTTTCCAGATTAGTTGAGCAGGGAATCCCCTCTAGTTCCGAGACAGAAATTTCCACCTGAGTACCACTTTCATTTACATCTTTTGTGACTTCATTATCTTGCATTGCTGCTTCTACAGCACCTCTGTTGCTTCCATCCTCATTTGGCATCTGGGGTGGACTACTGATGTCTGTATTAGTTTCAACAGTTATTTCTCCTACGTTCTCTAGCAAAGGCTTTGTAACTGTACCTGGAGGTGCAAGAGCTACTTCTTTGTATGATACAGATTTTGAAGCCATGGTAGTGAGCGAGGCAGGACTGGGCAAAACTTTGGTAACTGAGATTGAGGAAATTCTGGCAGAGGGAGTCTTTGGCTGCACTTTACTTGAATCCTCTCTGGCACCCGGACTGGCAACAGCATTTGGATGCTTCGATAACAATGGTTCCGTTGAAGATGTCTTTGGCATTGTTTTTTGTTCCAGCAACATCGATTCTCTCCTGTAACTGCTGTCTCTAAAATTAGAGTGTTCAGAACTGTTGATATTTAGCTTAGCGAGAGTGGGGCGTCTGCGACCAAACTTACGGCCAGAGCCATTTCCAAACCGGACTTTGGAATTGGCATCCTGCCATCCTTCATCAGAGTTAATTTCTTGGACAACTTCACAGCAAACCGTAGGATCAATCCTAGAGATATTGCTGCACTCAGGTTCTTTACTGAGAACAATTCCAGGCTTATCCTCTTCCATGTTGGTTTCTACTATCACTGTGGCCTCTTCTGTATCAAGATGAGTCACACTGTCACTGGCCATTGAATCATCCTGCACTTGCTGGGATTTGCCACTAAGCTGCAATACCTAAGAGATAAGGTACCGAAAAGAATATAAGCATGCCATGTCTCCTGCTTGAAAAGGTTTTAATTGGCACTATTTCCTTGTCTCTCCTGTTATAATGTCAGTAATAACTTCTGGTTCTTAATACTGCAAAATTGGGTTTTACATGCTTCTAGATTTAGTTCTATTTTAAGAAGGGTAAATTGTCCCCAGACCCCTATGCTTTGGGTCATTTGCCCATAAATCTTGTGGTCTGTAAGTAGGTCTGTAAGTAGCTCTGAAGATTTCTGTGATTTATTTGTTTTGCTCAAACATTTCCTCCGTCCCTAACAATATTAACTAAACACTAATTAACTCAAATTAAATTAATTAAACTCTAATTAGTATAAATGTAATAAAAAACAAAACATAAAAATACAGAAAATAAAAGCCCTGTCGGCCAGTGACTGGACTATCCCCGGCCGACGGTCATGGGTGTCCACCTCCATGCTTGGTTCATCAAGCTCTTCCCCGACTGCTCAAGTACATACATGTATATGTTTTGATCGAACTAGGGTTTCAAGTGTTTCTAGAAGATCCAATTTGAGATTTGACTCCTGCTCTATTGGTTGTGGACTTAGGGTTTACTGTGGGTTCAGCAATGGGTTCCACTCACAGCTTCTCCTCCTCCTGTCTCCCAATAGGCCCTTTTTTTGTACTTTTATGTTTTTTTTATAAAATTTATATTAATTAAATTTAATTTAATTAGTATTTTAATTAATGTCATTAGTAACGAAGAGGTGTTTGAGCAAAACAGATAACCTTTAGGAATCTTCAAAATTATTTTCAAACCACAAAGGGTCTCTAAGCAAAACGATTGAAACCATAGGGATTAGAGGAAAATTTACCCTTCTAAGATTTTAACTCTAAGAAACTAGTTTTGTTCCATGTATGGAAATAAGAACTACAAAAATAATTGATATAAATAAACAGACTATCAACCATCTGATAATCAACTGAAACAAATGCACCTTCCCAAATTACTGAAATGAGCTATATAGATCTGTTTGTCCTAGTTGGTTCCATAAAAGAAATTTCCGTCAAACACAAGGCATCATACCCTATTGTGGCCTCAATCTGTCTCCTCCTCGGCCTTGACTGTTTCTTTTGACACCCTTATGTTGATTGTATCACTGAATTTCTAAAGAAATTTCAGTGATGTAAGCCAAGTTTTCCTGTCATGTGTAATGCTTCCTCATACGTGACTGGAAGGTCATAGGTTTGAGTTGTAGAAATAGTCCATTCGCAAAATAAAGAAAAGGTCACATACAAAAGCAACCTTTCCCTAATCCTAGAAAGCAAGGGACTAGGGAGCCTTGAATCCTGCAAACACCCTGTTATCTTCTTTTTATTATTATTATTTTTTTTAATTATGTGTAATACAATGTCTAAATCTTTAAACCACATGCAACTTAATGGTATTCTACCCTTCTTCTCTTTGGAAATCTTGGCACTCCCAGTGGTCTCTAATACCAAGGAAAATAGTTAATCTAATGCTACAGACTTGAACTTGGACTGCAGAGATCAGATAGCTTGACTGACCGTTATACAGAAGATTCTGTGTTCAGTTACGGAGAGTAGAGAAAATATCTACCTACCTTTGAACGCCTTTTCCTCTGCACTTCACTTCCCTTTGAATCTTGATCAGGATTTATATAGTCAAGGAGATCTGACACACTGCAAGAGCAGATCAACTTTTTGTATCACATGAGAGAATCACATAAGTTTTAGGGAAAGTAACTTGTATCGTTACCTAAGGTGGCCTTTACTTGCAATGGATGCATCTGGCTTTGGAGTACCATTCCGTGCCGCTTCTTGCTGCTCTAAGGCTTTTGCTTCAAAATATTCAAGCCATGCAGCAGCATCCTGTATAACAAGACGCATCATTTCAACAATATGCTTCTACGACTTTGCTACGCTCTTGAAAGCTGATTAACCAGTAATCTGATTCTGTTTTCAATTAATTTCAAATTTTAAAAAAATATTTACATCCAGCTATACCTGAATTATATGAAGGTTCTATAGCAACTAGATTGTAAGTCAATAACTACGCTGATGAAATTTCACCATTGCATAGCTGCCAGAGGATTATTAAAGTAGAAGAAATAGGTGTTACATTAATTTGTAGGGCAAGTTTAATCTCTTATCCTCCTATATTTAAGGTGATTTAAGTCTTTGATTCAAACAATTGCAATTTTCTAAAACAGGATTCTGTCCATGCTAATCAAGTTTGGATACAAACTTACCCCATCAACAATAGCAGAACAGCCAAAGGACCCAGTAAGGACTGGTTACAGAACGTTATAAAACCAATAACGAAAGCTAAATCGTCACATTTATGGTCACCTGAGTTCGAAGATCTTCTGGTCCCAATTTGGCTTGAAGAATCTGCAATGTTGTTTGCTCATGTTGCACACTGAGGGAATATGCTTCCATCAATGAAAGGGCTATTGCAATAGCATGATAACTGGCAGCAGTCTGTCAGATAGATGAATGAGATTATCATGTTAGAATCTTATGGATAATTTCTGTGCTATCAATAGACTATTTCATGTATATATGAATCATTACGTTGTTTGGGGGCCCGGGGGGGGGGGGGGGGGGGGGGGGGGGAGAGAGAGAGAGAGAGAGAGAAACCTGTATGTGATCTGTTCCTAGTAATCGTTGATTGCATTTAAGGGCTTCATGCAGGTATCTGAGAGCAACATGAACATTTCCCATGCCCTCTTCCATCATAGCAACATTTATATAAGTTGCAGCTGTATTTGGATGTGAGAGTCCACATGTAAAATGAAGAAGGAACAAGGCACGGTTGACATACCTGCCACAGATGGACAAGCTCCCATCAAAGAAGTATATAAAGGAAATAAATAATAGCACCAGCAAAATTCTCTAAATTCCTCCAAAAGGAGTAATACAAGTAACAAAAATGTGAGACATTCATGTAGGTGTATAGCTCCACATTATACTCTTATATAGCAGAAAACTCCCAACCCTCTCCTCAGAGAAAAAATAAGTATGAAAATGCTTTGAAACTGAATCCAACATGCTTGGACAGTTCTTGTAAACCAAAGGCAAGAACATGGATGCATATTTAACTCACTTCAAAGCCAATTCAATGTGTTGGAGGCGATAGTAAAAGACAGAAAGATCGCCATAGCTTTTCATTGTATCTGGATGGTCAAGCCCAAGTTCCCTCTCGTTGATATCCAAAGCCTTCTGTTGGTATATTGTTGCCTACACAAATAAGAGAATACATAAAAGATGGTGGACCAATCTGGCAGCTTTTACAAGCATTCTACAAATTGCAAATTGCATGCCTAAATGACAGGATATCCAACGGAGAGAGTGTGTATTGCTCCCCCAAGAAAACTCATAAATTTAATAAATAACAGTTTCACTTCCTATATATTATTACTTTGCCCGAGTTGCATCACTGCTTAAAATGCATATCATATACATCTTAATCTCAGATTTTACAGCCCCAAAATATATAAAGTAGGTTACAATTTGCGTGCATCTCTCAATAGAAAAATTCATAATTGAAGAGATAATATGCAACTTCAGTTAAAGATAATTGCTAAGCTGCAGAAGAACAGAAAAAACATGTATACTGGTTAACTTATATGCAATGAAAATCCATGTAAATGAAAACTTATAAGTACTGTGGAAGATACCTGATTGAACCCTTAGAAAGTATGGGAATGTTTCTATGGAAGATACCTGATTGAAGTCTCCAGTGTGGTAAAGAACGACAGCCAATAGACTGTATGCACTTGCAGTTGTTCGATGATAAGGACCACAAACAGCTATCATCTTCGCCAATGCCTTCAAAAATCAAGTACAGGAACTCAAGAATGACTTTGGTGCTAATTAATAATAGAAGTAAGTAGCTTCTCATAGATTGTATGAATTTAGTACCTTCGTTCCAAAGTTGACAGCATCTTCTAGCTTTCCTTTGTCTAGCGCACTCTTAGATGACTCTAATAGAGTCCGCCCATCAGCAGAAGAACATCCTACATGCTGTATGGCACAATTCAGACAACTATTAGAAAGACATTACCACTGTATATAGATTGTAAAACAATAGAACCAACAAATTCCATGAATGTGTGTGCACGCTTGCATGTGTGTGTGTGTGCATGCGTGAGAGAGAGAGAGAGAGAGAGAGAGAAACCTACTTTACAGACTGGAACCATGCTAATAATATCAGACTTCTTAAAAGGGTTTGTGCTTTCCATATCATAATCTTTTGTAAGCAACTCTAATCCAACCTGATTTTGAAAGTAAATAAAAAGAAATCTTAGTGTCATTTGAAGCAAAAAAGAATTGAAGTTGGTAAGAGAATATCCTAACCTTATGGCATAGTCCTCGAAGAATTGATAGCTTCCTTAAGTTTTGGAACTCATCCTTTAGCCTCCACCCAAATCTTTTGGCCAAAAATGTCCTCAACCACTGCAATCTTAGGACGGAATCATCATGCAAGTCATGATCATTGTCTTTTACTCTGCAGCCCCCTAACAAGAAATTCAAGCATGAAGCTATTGCCGTGGATAAGTCTGACACATTACTGACTGATGCAACAACGGCTTTAAGCACATGCTTGAAAGCTCGAGTGACCATCTCATGAATACAGAGCGACTGTATATGGGGAAGCTTCTCAGCAAGTTCAACCTGGTTTTAATATTGAGATCAGAGTCAACATAACTAATGTGAATACTCAAACAGGATTAAGTCATGCTCCGTATGGTAATCTAACTTAAGCAGATAACTGATGATGGTGGTTATTGAAGTTGTCATTGAAGAAAATGCAATAATCTCAACATGAAGGATTTTCAGAAGCAATATTGCAGTCATACCAGGGCCAGAGAACTAGAACTGTGCATTTCAATTTAATATAATCAGATCAAACTTCTTGAGTATGTGTATGTGGGGAGGAGTGGGGAGGGAGGGAGAGAGAATATGGAGGCATACTTACCACGCGACCCAAAGAGCGCATTTGTAATCCTCTTAGATGCATAAAATCAGTTAGAGTGCGTCCATCAACTGGAGAAAGTTCAAGTGATCCAAAGTCTGCTACCTAAATAAAACAAGAGATTAAGACTTGGTGGTAAGACTGGCAAATTTTGACTTTGAAAAGAGTCATTTTATTAATAAACATTACCAGCTTAGGCAAAGCAATTTCATTGTAATACTTCTTTGCCATCTTGATGAGTTCATCTGCTGACTGTTACAAGAAGCAAATTTCATAATTCTCAACAGAAAACAAATGAAACAGATAAAAATTGCAGAAACAGGAAACAGCACTAGCATGACTAGAATAAGAAGTGGGGCAGTTTAATCAGTAGAAAAATGAACAATATACAGATGGCAGACTAGTCAACAAATTCATTGATGAATGATCAACATAGAGTGCTAGAGCAGCATAACTGACAGGATAAACTTAAACTGGACAATGCCAAATATATGAGATGAGTCTATTAGATACCTTTAGATGAAGACCTGTTCCAGTTTCTTTCAGACGCAAGAAAGATTCTTCTGAAATAAAGTTCTTCAACTCAGTCTCACTGTTGGACTTGCCATTGTTCTCCTCTGTGCTGGGTACAATATCCAGGCTGTTGGCATAGGAATCGTTTTCATTATTATTGGTGTAACTCGTGCTATTTCGTTTCTTTTCCCTCTTCTTCAGCCTTTTAAATTGCTTCCCAAGTCCTTTAACTTCCAAATCAGCCTCATTATCATCCTGAGAATTTCTCAAACTGTTATCACTAGGTGTTTCCTGCTTTTGTAGATGCTGCACCCAACAAGAACCAAGTTCCCATCTGATAGAACTTTCAGAGGCACCTGATTTCTCGTCTAACTTCCTCAAACTCTCCTTAATCACTCTACGAGGCAGAGATCTTGAATTATCAAGAGAATCCAGTTTAGACTGAGATAACTGCCTTCCTCCAGAGAAGTCATCCTTACATGACTCATGAAGCCGAAATCTTAAGCTGCAAAAAAGTCCTATTCAGTTAGTCCACTACCCGTAAATATAGCACACGAATATACAACAATATAGTAGTTTTGTAAAACGTCCATTCAGTTAGTCCATTGCACGTGAATATAGAAGCATACTTCCAATCACTTATATCCCTCATAGAATTAGTTAGCATTATACTGTCTTTATTTTGCTATTTTTTGTCGCAATGGGTCCAAGGATGTTGTTGCAAACTGAAACTAAATAATTAACAAAGCCCTTATGAATGATTTTTATAGCCATGAAATGGGATTTCCAATAACCAGTTGGAGGAACATAGGGGAGCTTGAACATGGACCAAAAGGGTAAAACCATTTCCAGAATGTACTTATTCCTAGTCTACTGAACAATCTTTAGCCCTCTCAGTTACACATCAAACACATAATCAGATGGTAGACTGAGCATGTATTTTCTTATAATGCTATTACTTCTCTTCACTACAAGCAGGGACACTGGGAATTCATAGTCTTTTGCAGTGAGATGGTAATTCTGGTGCCAAAATGCAATCTGATGCAATAGGAAGAGGAATATATACACACACACAGAGGTTTATAACAGATTGCTAACTCTTTCAGCACCTTTTGTGTTCTTCAATGCATTTGAGCCAACAAAGACATTTGGATTAAAGACACTAACCTATTGACATTGAGAGCATTAGCTCCTCCATCAGGCTGATCATCAATTACTATATCTTCAGTCATGCACTTTCTCTTCACTTCACCAACAACCTTTACAGTTGCAGTGTATCCACAATATCCCACAACAACCACCCCCAAAGATGACGTATCCTGCAAAAGTTTATAAGGTTGTTTCACTTTTCCTAATGAGGGAAAGAGTAGAAACAGGAAATAAATAAATGGAAAATACATATATATCCTTGACGATAAGATCAGTGGTCTCAAGAAATTCAGCACAAAAATAATATTTCAACTCTTCCATTTCCAGATTTGCTTCAAAATTTAATATGTATTTGTTGGAGAAGATAAAGGAGAAAATTTAAGCTATGACCGAGAGGATAAGAAGAGAAGATATTAAAGATAAAGATAAAGATAAAGGAGATATTCAGCTGAAAGGATAAGGATATTCCTTAAAATCAGATAAGGAAATCCTGGTTTAAAATTGATCTTAATCTAAAGTATGTCGTTGTAAATCTATACCTAAAAATTAGGAGTGTAATCTAGTCCTAAATACTAGGAGTTTTCTTAGGAAACATTGTGTATATATTTGCATACTACGATTCAATGATTCATGGAAGTTACTCCATTCATTAAACTTCCAGTAAGTTTATTTTTCAGTATTATATCTCACCCTTGGAAATCATTGATGCAACACTCAAATTCCAGAATATGACCCAAACTATGGAAAAATGGTGCAAGGAAAGAAATCTTAACAAGATAGCAAATATGCTGATATGGTATGGAAATGATTAGAAAACTAGAATACATGGATTTGTTATGATACAACCCCAATTAGATTGGATTTAGTCTAGAATTTGATCCAATGGCAAAAATTGGATTTTTGCAGGACCAAATTACCAAAAGTTAAGCATATTGGGTGAAGACTTGGCTGACTCGAGATGATGAATAAAAACTTAATTCGAACTGTTTTAGTTGCTAAAATAATCCTTCTGAAGATCTAGGCATTGTTTACCTCAAGTAACCGTAATGCGACTGTAGAAGAAAACCAAATGGAGGACATAGAGGCATGGTTAATCCTATCTATCAACAGTTTGATTCTAAATGACACATTTTGTTACTCCAAATAGATAAAACATAAAAATATATTGCAGGGGGGAAATACTTACACGAATAACCACACTTTCGTCAGCAGTTACCCCTTTAAGTAAATTCCATTCGGCAACTTTGACAGCAGACATACTCAATGACTTGCTATCAATAACTTTTATTTCAGATTTGAAGCTTGCATCTCCTGCATCTCGTTGCACTTTAATATACAGATCTCCCACTCGATCCTCATGCAAGATTAAACCGGAAAGAGAATTCAATGAATTTTTCTGTGCCTTCATTGAAGACTCTATTAAATGGCGTATCGCGGAAATAGCTTTGAATATTGAGACATCAATAAACAGGCTATGAAGCAAAAATGCTTTCCGGTCTCGAACCACCCTTTCCTCCTCAGTTCCACAAGGCATGCTTGCCAATATTGCAAACTCTGTCGCCCATGGTCTAGAATCGTATTCACCATGTCTTCCTTGTCCTCCACCATTCCCACCCCAATTCTCATCTTCTCCAGGAAGAGGCAGGAACTTTGATGGAGAATCAGAAACTGATGGAGGAACCAGCCAGGTGTTGGCACGAAAACCATATGGAAGGTTACCAAACTGGATAAAAAATACCAAAGTTATTCAATATGTATTTCAGCATTTTATGCTTGCAGGGATGCCCTATGAAAATAAATTAAAATCTCACCTTATTATGTTCCACAAAAGCTTTCATCAACAATTCGTATGTCTGCACACACACCAAATTGAAAGGTTATGTATAACTAACCAAATTATGAAGCCTTATCTTTTCATATGTATAGTAAAATTGAAAGTGCCAAGCTGCTATACGGGTTCGTACTTAGTCCACTTGCCAAGTTTATTTAAATTTACACAAGGTGGACAAAATTTGATCTCCTCTCATGTTTCTATTTTTTATGTTGGCGTGTATCTAAATATCATGGAAGAATGGCATGTAATGAAGAAAATGAGAAATCAAATGCCCTGCACAAAAGATGTAGCTTATAAAGTGAAACTAAAGTGCTTACATTGGCAAAAGCATGGCTGAGCTGCTGTAGAAGATCCACCAGAGAGTGGCTCTGTAGAGATTGTTTTCCCAAAGTGTAGAACCCTTTTACTGATGCAACTACTTCTATTAGCTTCCCGTTGCAGATCTTGATCTTCACAAGTGAATTGCAAAAGCAAGAAAATAGAATATAAGTCTGGTCAATGGACAAGCTCAACAAGCAGGAGATTATATTCATGACTCAATCAATAAATTAACTGTCAAACCAATTATGGCTGTTGACTATTGAAGATTATAGAGTTATTTTGTTTCTAGAATGAGTTATTATGTTTGCTTAATTTATGGGATTCCAGTTTCCTAATGTATAGGTCTTTTTCCCTATTAGGTAGTTTCCTAATGTACAGGTTTCCTTATTAGTTAGTTGCTAGTTTCCTTGTATGAGCAGAAACCACCTTAAATACTGATGTAAATGGTTCTGAATATGTGAAGAAATTATCAGAAAGTCTTCATGGTATTAGAGCCTCTTCCCTAGGGCTTCTCTCTTTCTCTTCTCGGCCTTAATTGCCGTTACATTCCTATGGTTCTGCCTTCATTGCAGTTCCTCTTATTCGTTCTTTCTTCTCCTTTGGAATATGTCAACTGATTCTACTGATACTACTTCAGCTGCTATGGGTGAATCTTTGGCCACATCAACAACTTTCACCACGACAGGAACGAGGAATTATTTCCAGAATATGAACCCACTCTACCACCTTGATCAAACTAACTACCTACGATGGGGTTAGGTGGTTCGCACATTTCTTTAAGAGACGTGGAAAGATAGGTCATCTCATTGATTCTAGCCCAAAAGAGGAGGATCCAAGATTTAGAGCATGGGATGAGGAAGACTCAATGATTATGTCATGGTCATGGAATTCCAAGAAACCAGAGATTAGTAAGAATCTAATGTTCCTTACCACTGAAAGGGCCATATGGGAGAATCTACAACAAACATACTCCAAAAAGAAGGATGCTGCTTTGATTTATGAGTTGAAGATTCAAGTTTTCTCTACTAAGCAAGGAAGCATGTCTATTACCGAGTATTATAATTAGATGAGAGGACTATGGTTGGAAATTGACTGCAACCATGACCTGCAATTGGAGTGCAGATATGATATTCGTGTTGTTCAAGAATTCCTCAAGAATGATCGAGTATTTTAATTCCTTGTAGGATTGACTGCTGAATATGATCATATCAGAGTTCAGATTCTTGGTAAGGATCCCACACCAACTCTCTGGGAGATTTTTTTAATTGTTCGTGTTGAAGAAAGCTAATGAGGTGTCATGTTGGAACCTTGTACACAAGAGGCTTCAGCAATGGTCTCTTGTAGACCTGGAGGAGGAGGGAATAAGTGGAATGACAATCCACAACCTGCTGAATTTAAGAAAACATCCAATAAAGATGAACTATGGTGTACCTATTGCAACAAGTCAAGCCACGCTCATGAGGACTGTTTTAAGTTGCAGGGCAAGGCGCAAGTTTTGGCACGGACTGGAGGTTTCAAAGGCCAAGCACACAATCAGGCTAATGTGGCCAATAAAGAAAAGCCACTAACTGAAACTACAAAACAAGACAAGGAAGAGTTCACAAAATTCAACAAAGAAGACATAGGGTGATTGAGATGTCTCCTTGACTTCCTCGACAAATCTTCAAGTTCTTGTTCTCTTGCCAAAACTGGTATGTGTCTCATGACTGGCCATTTTAAAGCACCAAATACTGAGCAATTGAGTAGATGGGTTGTAGATTCAGGGGCAACTGATCATATGACCCACAATGTCACTTTCTTTGATTCATATAAACCTACTTTAGGAAACCAACAAATCACTGTAGTTGATGGTTCTCCTACTGACATTGCTAGGTTAGGAAACCTTTATCTTACTCCTTCAATATCCTTTAAGAATGTCCTTCATATCCTGAAACTTTCAACCAATCTTATTTATGTTCACAAAATCACTAAAGAGCTTCATTGCAAAATAATCTTTTTGACTTTGATTTTGTTTTTTAGGATCGAACCTTAGGGACAACGATTGGATTTGCTAGAGAGCGTGACGAGTTGTACTATCTTGAGGATCTGGGAGGCTATCAAATAAAGGGAACCAAATCCACCCTCTCTCAAGACTTTTTAACTACACAAAATAAGAATGCAATCTGGGCACACCACCTTCGTCACGGTCATCCACCTTTTCCTCTTTTAAAACACATGTTTAGTTCTTTGTTTAAGGATATAGTTGCTTCAAATTTTCAGTGCAAAGTTTGCCAATTTGCAAAACATTCTCGTACTTCATTTCCAATAAATTTAGTAAAAAGAAGCAAACCATTTTCTTTGATACATTCTGATATTTGGGGCCTTCAAAAATTCATGATATTCACGAGGCAAGATAGTTTGTAACCTTTATCGATGACTGCACTAGTACTACTTGGTTGTTTTTAATCAAAGACAAATTTGAAGTTAGCTCATTGCTTCCCCAATTTTAAAAAATAGTTTCTGCTCAAATCAAGGAAAAGATAAAAAGGTTTCAATTAGTTAGATAATGCCAGAGATTACTTCCATCAAAGTCTTTCTTCTTTTTTCACCAAGAACGACATTATTCACGAGTCTTCATGTGTCAAAACACCACAACAAAATGGGGTTGTAGAAAGAAAAAATCGTCATCTCCTAGAAGTCACTCATGCACCTCTATTTCAATCAAATGTTCCAAACTACTAGAGATATGGCAAATGTTCATTACTGGTAGGATCACTCTATTTCAGTTATTCATGACTGGAACATTTGACTGAATGGGAAACCATATTGGTAATCCACTCCATAAATGTATATGGAACCATATTGCTAGACTTTGAATGGGAAATCTAGCAATATGGTGTAAAAAAAGCATTTCTTCATGGGGATTTGGAAGAAGAAGTGCAAATGGAACCACCACTAAGGATTGATGACAAGTTTGGCCCTAATAAAGTTTGCAAACTGAAGATCAATCACCAAGAGCTTGATTTTGGAGGTTCACTAAGGCTATGATGAAGTTAGCAAAGTCATGGTGACCACACTTTATTTGTAAAACACTTGGGTAAGGGAAAGATCACAGTATTATTGGTATACATAGATGATATCATAGTTACCGAGAGTGATGAAGAAGAGAAGATAAGACTGAGAACTCAATTAGCTCGAGAGTTTGAAATGAAAGAGCTTGGTAGTTGGTAGGCTAGAGTACTTCCTTGGGATTGAAATGGCATACTCCAAACAAGGGATATTTAGATCCTAACGAAAGTACATTCTTGACTTTCTCAAGGAGATGAGTACTCTTGGATGCAAAACTTTGAGCACTCCTATTGACCCAAGTCATCAAATAGGCCAAGAAAGCAAGGAGGGAGCAATTGTTGATAAAGGATGCTATCAAAGGCTAGTAGGAAGACTGATGTATCTCTCACACACCAAGCTTGACATTGCTCATGCTATGAGTGTAGTTAGTCAATTTATGCATGATCATAAGGAAGAGCATCTACAAGCAGTTTAGAGGATTCTCCAGTACTTAAAGGCGACTCCAAGAAAGGGGATTATGTTCAAAAGGGGAGGTGACCTGATAATAGAAGCATACATTGATGTTGACCAGGCAGGATCCCTTACGAAAAGAAGGTCAACCACGGACTATTGCACGTTCATAGGAGGAAATTTGGTTACTTGGAAGAGTAAGAAACAGAATGTTGTGGCTAGATCAAGTACAGAAGTAGAATTTTATGTTACGGCTCTTGGTGTTTGTGAACTTCTTTGGATCAGAATAATCCTAAAAGATTTAATGATCAAATGAAGTGGATCAACGAAGTTATACTATGACAGTAAATCAGCTATTAGTATAGCTCACAACCTAGTTCAAGATGATTGAATGAAGCACGTGGAAGTGGACAAGCACTTTATCAAAGAAGAGTAAGAAACAGAATGTTGTGACAAGATCAAGTACAGAAGTAGAATTTTGTGTTACGACTCTTGGTGTTTGTGAACTTCTTTGGATCAGAATAATCCTAAAAGATTTAATGATCAAATGAAGTGGATCAACGAAGTTATACTGTGACAGTAAATTAGCTATTAGTATAGCTCACAACCTAGTTCAAGATGATTGAATGAAGCACGTGGAGGTGTACAAGCACTTTATCAAAGAGAAGATTGACAGTGGACTCATCACCATGCCTCACGTGGCATCAAGAAACCAATTGGCCAATGTTCTAACCAAAGGATTAGCTACTTCGAGGTTTCAGGAGATCGTTGGCAAGCTAGGAATGGAAGATATCCACTCACCAGCTTGAGGGGGAGTGTTGACTACTAAAGATGGAGTCGTTTTATTTTTAGAATGAGTTATTATGTTTGCTTATTTAGGGGATTATAGTTTCCTAATGTATAATTGTTTAATATATAGGTGTTTAATGTTTTTTTCCTTATTAGTTAGTTTCCTAATGTATAGGTTTCCTTATTAGTTAGTTGCTAGTTTACTTGTATGAAGGGTGCGGAAATCACCTTAAATACTAACGCAAAAGGTTCGATGAATATGTGAAGAAATTATTAGTAAGTCTTCAGTGACTAACATATCTTCTTTTGAAAAAGGGTGTCACAGTGCCAAAGCTCCCCACTTTGCAAGGCGCGTGGGAGTGCTGTTTTATTTATTTATTTTATATCCTTCCTGTTGTTTTTTTGTAAAAAGGCTATTTCCACTCGAACTTGTGACCTTCTAGTCACAAAAGAGCAATCTTCTTGTTGCTACTAAGGCTCTCCCTCCCTAAATATCTTCCTCTAAAGAATAGAAACACTCCAGTTGCTATTGTGCTCTATGTCCAATTGAGTGACATAGTGTATTTGATCATTAGTTATATTTTTCACAGTATTAATTAATAAAGTGAAAATAGTTCATTCATGTTAGTCCCACATTTATATTTTACATGAATAAGTCAATAGATTATAAGGTAAAAGAATATACAGTTAAAGATAGTACGAGACTTATATGTTTTAGTACTTAGTCCTAAATGTTCCTGGTCATGGGATATTCATATAGGTATGATTACCTAGATAGACTAGCATATTTTATCCTTTGCTTGAAAACTGTGGCCAGTTTAAGTCACTTGTATAGAGACACTAAAGCAAACAATTGTTTATTAAAGAATAATTATACAGAACTTGACCAAACTTCATGGAACTATTCCATGAAATATTACAAGACTGTCAATTACAAGTTTCATGGTGTATCAGTGTATGTGGTCCTTTAATCTGTTAACGAAAAGGTTTTATACATTCATATTATTTGGATGAACATGACATATTACAAGATGTCACTGATGGTCATAGAGTTCCTGAGAATAATTAATTAGTTAACTAAATTATTATTCTCACAAAAAGGGAGAATTACAAAAATTCTAATTCAAATTAATTGAAAATATTTTCAATTGATAAATCCTGATGAGATTATCATTCCTTCTTAGTACCAACATAGATTGAACCTAAGTGGTCATAGACAAAAAGAGGCTGTGAGAAATTAGAAAGTAAAAGAAAGTTAATTGCACACTAAAATAGATTTAGCAGGGTATATGTTTGATATGCCAATTTATGTCCTTAATGATTAAGGATAAATTATTAGAATAACATGGCAACCGTAACTTCTCATATAAAAAGAACAGAACCAAGGGAGTTAGCACTCCATATTATTGCGATCCACATCCTTTCTCCCTCTCCAAATCCAAACAAGTCAAAAAAGCCACTTCAGGGACATTTGACAAGGTTTTGCATTGATGGTTTCTAGTTCTGTAGTTTGTGAGACAACCTTGTATAGATACACCTAGAGGCCCTACACTTGTGGGAATTGTGGACCTTATGCAAAGAATCAAATAACAAACAACTACAAATTACACTTGGAGTGAATTTCATTATGTGTTTACTTTCCTTCTAGGTAGATTTTTGTGTAAAATCATGAACGTGATCTTTGTTGCATGTTTTAATATGAGTTATCAAGTTTTAAATTTCTATGCATGCATGTCAAATCCTGCAGATTCCAACAAAAAATATGATATAGTGAAAGCCATATACTTAGGACAAGATATTAAGGGCTAATTTCTTGGAGATGCATTCTGTCCTGTATGCAGAACTAATCTGATATGGCAGCTGAGCAACGACTTGTTGTCAAGTATGTTGAGGAGGTTAGGAGTTGAACCTAACAGTTGGATTGATTCTGACTTTCGTACAAGTCAACATTGAGGCCATGTGTTTACCTTGGGAGGAAGAGCCACAAGTTGGAGGATAAAAAAACAGTCTTGAGTTGCTAATTCCATCATGGAGGTCAAGCACATGGCTATATCAGAAGCATCAAAGTAAGTTGTTTATCTCAGAAAGTTTTTTTAGGAATTTGCAATAGTACTACAGGAAAAAAAGTGTTACAGTCAAAAGATGTATTGTGATAACAACTCAGTCTAAAGACTCTAGAGACCACAAAAAGGAAAAGCACATTGAAAAGGAGATTTTGTCTCACCAAGAGAGCCCAACAAGGAGATATTGATTATGTAGACTTTTGGCTGTAAGGTTTCACATAGGTATGGACCTGAGAATTAATTAAGAAATTGTTACTTCAGGATAAGTGCAAGAATTTGGAATTTATATTCCATGAAAGTCATTTTCTTATTATGGATTATTATTAATAAAATTACTCTTACATTTATATTATTTATTTAGACATGATATTTTATTGGATGGCCATAAGACCAGCTCTATTGTATGATGCAGAAGTTGGGCAGTTAAATATCAATATATGACAGTAACAAAGTTGAGGATGCCAAAGCAGATGTACAACAATATGAGAAAAGAGAGAAAAAAGAGTATTAAAATGAGGTTATTCATAATAAGACTACAACAACACTTCGTAAAGAAAAAATATGCAAGACGTGCTTAAGATGGTTTGGACACATGAGATGAAGATCAATAGACACACTTATGGGAAAGTAGAAGGAACAGAATAAGGTTGTGGCAAATGAGGTAAAGAAAGACCAAAAAAGAATTGGTGAAAAACTCTTGGGCATTCATGTGATATGAAAGATAATGGATAGAAATTATTAGAGAGCTAGAATCTGTCAAGACCCCAAGGATCCTCAAGGATATAATAGTAATTACGTATTATACGTGTTGTAGCCTAATAGGATAGATTAGGTAGAGAATGGCATAGATAAATGATAATTGAATTCAGATTTCTCTCTCAAGTCTGATCTCTCTCGTTTTCCTCTAATTCACTCTCGTGGTTCTATTATGACCGCATTTCTCCCCCAATTCTTGCTGTATTTCCCTCCCTTTCAATCTAATTTTCCCTCCAAATTCTTTGTATTATTGGTTTCTACCTAAAATACCCTAGTTTAAACCCTAGGATCATGACATAATCTAGGTAGCCAACCCATCTAGTGAGATCAGGTCTTGGTAGTGCTGGTGTATTTAGACATGATGTGAGCAACTACATACAATGCATGAAATATGAAGAAGTTTGAACTGTAAAACTCCTTAATCTATTATTCGGATTGGACACACACAAACACACATATATATTACAAATGGTAACTACCTCTATAGAGATAGTTAAACATAGAAAAAACTGTCTAACTTAGGAAAACAAATAACTATATAATGAATCAATTAAACTATCCTTATTATTTTGCCTAACTGTCTAACTATTCAAATATTTCTGCACATGGTTTTTTACACACCCCCTCAAGCTAGGTTGTAAATATGAAGTAAGCCCAGCTTGGATCTTCACATCTTCAAATTGAGTCTTTGATAGGTAGTCTCTGGTAAATCCTTGGTATGTAGGAAATCCACTTTCAATTTTTCTTTTTATGAAGTGCTTGTCTATTTAGATCACTTTGAACACGTTGAGTTGTTGCCACTATCTAGTTAGACAACTAAAATATTGGGTGACTGAGAGGTCTACTTGATAATGCCTCTACTACGTCTTTAGTATCGGAATACATCTCCTTTGCAATATCCCAAATTTCTTGTGCCGTCTCGTGGAGGATGAGATTTCTCTGATTTCATTAGTCATGGAATTGACAAGCCATGACATTACCATATTGTGTTTTGTCTTCCCTGTCTTGTACTTCGAATATGTTAAATTCGATTTAGGGGCTTCACCATTAAGATAGTAATCTTTTTCTCTACTACTTATGAACATCATAACTGAATGTCCATTAAAACTAGAAATAGCGAGAACTTGAGAGGAAGAAGCAGAGACTATTGTGGTGAAGAATGCCATTGGGACAATGGAGGAATTTTCTAATCAGAAATGCTCTGATACCATGAAAAAGTTTGAACTGTAAAACTTCTTGATATATTATTCAAATTGGACACATATAATTGCCTCTATGGAAACAGTTAAATACGGAAAAAATTGCCTAACTTAGGAAAACAAATCACTATATAATGAATCAATTAAATTGTCCCTATTATTTTGCCTAACTGCCTAACTGTTCCTATGTTTCTGCACATGGTTTTCTACAAAATATTATTGGGACTGGTAGTTGCATTTAATGTAAATTATTGCATTGAAATGCAATAAAATAATTTACCATTAACTATAATTCTTAAATTAGTTTATAGTTATATAGTAAATTTGAAGAATTCATTCATAGACCAGAAGGCATGCAACCTTTATGAGACAGAATGGTTTGTTGGAGTGGCTGTGACTTCAGGTTGGCGTGTTGTTGGAGGATAATTGCATTGTACTAGTTGTTAGAACATGTTCCAATCTTATTGAGATTGTTCCTACAACATGTTAACTGCAAAAATAAATAAACAAATGAAAAAAATATAATCCCTATGAGATTAAAGGACTTGCTTTTTTACAGCATTTACTTAAGACTTAAAATGAGTGGAACCGTTAATGGTCACCGCCTCCACATTTCGAGCAGATAATATTGAAGAGTTAAACTTCTAATCTCCAAATCCACTACTCTCGTTACAACAAGAAGAGAAATTATCATCTTGAGACAACAATAGCATCAACAATCACAAGTCTTAATCTTACTAGTGAAGTCGACTACATGAATTCCAGCCCGCCAATCATTATTTATTCAAGGCCATATCAACAACCCCAAACAGGTCCTATGTTAAATAGTAACCACACATATAACGCTTAAATAATTTGACAAAACTAACATATTTCATGACATGTCTAAGATTTCTGACCTGTATCTATTTCTAAATAACCACCGTCTTTTCCCACTCACTTTAAAAAGAAGGGGGGACCATTCAGCACCGAAAAAGACAAGCGAGAGAGAAAGCAAAGCACCTGCATTTGGAAATAATCGCCATTTTGCCCTTGATCCTCTTGCTTAAGCGGCAGTTTCTCCAAATCTGCAAATTCAGAAGGATGAGAGAAGCTTCAGATCATTCAATAAAAGCAGGGAAAAAAAGGAGAAAAAATAGTAAATAGAGGGAAAACTCACGTAGAATTGGAGGAGAGAGGTGAGAGAAAGAGAAGAACTCGTAGAAATCGGAGAGCTTAGGTAGGGGATGAATTGCCGCCATTTCGTAGCTCCGGGAACCCGGCGAAGCCGACGGCGACGGCTCCGATGATCGGAGGACTTCGCCATTGGAAGGAGGAGAGACTGGAGCCTCGCCGGCAGCGGCGGTCTTCTTGGATCCGGCGGCCTTGGGTTTGGCGACCCGGGTCGTGGCGGCCACGATGTCCACCAGCCTCCGCACGTGCGCCAACGCCTGCGACTCCGTGTAGTCCTCTGTAACGTCGTCACTCGTCAGTGTCAACCATATGTAAATTATTCCAACTTCTTGTGCAATTTATAATTGCAAATTATTTTATTAAATATTTAATTTTATTATATGCGGGTAATTAAGAAATAAGATATTTTACATAAAAAGTAATTTTTTAAATTTCCCAACAAATATTTATGAATAATTTGCACAGATTTCAAGTCAATTTGAACCAATTTAATTATAGATTTAAATTTTTGGACTCAAATAAATAAATTTAAGAGAATTGTTACTAGAAATTATTCTTAAAAAAATCATTATAGTGTCAGAATAAAATTAAGGATTACACATAAATCCGTTATCAAGTTATATAAAAATAAAAATAAAAAACACAAGAAAACGTATAAATAACAAAATATAAGAATTTTTTAAATATAATTTTTAATATAAAAAATAATTATTTAATCTAAAAATAATTAAAAATTTCATAACACATTCAAACAAATTTTAAAAATAAAGAGATTAAAGATGAAATGTTTCGGTCTCTAACTCAAAATTTTTAATTTTTTTTTGTCTCAAAAGTCTTACTATTTGAGTTGAATTATTTATAAAAAAAAATCTATAATTTAAAAATATTTATATAACTTCTCAAAAACTTTAATCAGAAATATTTTTAAATTAATAGACAGGTCTGAATAAAATAAATAAATAAATCACATGGATCACTAAAAATATTTTTAAATAAATAAAATATTTGTAAAATGACCAAAACCACACACCGGTCCGTGCAATTCAGCTTAAAAATGTTTCATATTTTGCTTATAAAAACTAGATAAGTAGTACTTAGGAACTCATAAAACCGACAATAATGGTGCCCACTCAAACCTAAATACAATTTTATAATAATCAATCATTAGAAAAAGAAAAAAAAATATTATTAATACATGACTTACACTTTGACTTACATAATGTAGTTAAAATATCTAAAATACCCTTCAACTCAAGGCAATGAGGTAACGTAGTAAAACATATGATTAAAATACCCCACACTTAAAGTAGTGAGATACAAGAAATATTTTTATCATTTGTAATGCAGTAGGTAATTCAAGGTGTAACACAAGAAATACCAATAATATAGTCCAGGAGAAAATACCCATTTATAATTGAAATCAAACAAGTGAAAAAAGGGGAGCCAAGAATTAACGGCATCAATATCATTATTCATTTTGTCATTAATAGCACTAAAGATGCGTTTGATAAAGTAAAAAATAGAGGTGAAATTGGAATTTCATCCAAATTTCATAAAATTCTATCAAATATTTCTTTTTTATGAAATTTGAATTTCATTTTAGTTTAAAAAGTAAAAAATTTTCACAAAATCTAGAAATTGAAATTCTTTGAAGTGAGATAAAAATTAAAATTTCATGAAATTAGAATTTTGGGCCCACTTTCCACCTCCAATCAAACACACCTAAAGTCTTACTTTGTATAGGACTGTTGTTGATATATATAGGTGAGCTGGAACCTACCTTCAACCATCCGCAGCAAACATGGCTTGAGAGAAACAACCTCCAACCTATCATTCAATCCATGTCCTTTAACCTACACCGTTGAGAAAAATTAAACAAATTTCTCCCACTGATTATCAATCCAACATCCACTGCCCCCACCTTCCCCAAATTAGCCAGCTTAATCAATCATTTATGACTGCGGGATGAAAGAAGCTGACCTCATGGGATAAAGAGTAGTTGGTGAGATGACATGTTCCCACATTGGCCGCAAGTAGCCTCCTCACATCCAGTATTTTATCAGTTGAGATGCCCTTCATTTCCCACAAGATTAATTTAACTTAATTATGATCGATCGAGCAGAGTAATCCAGGGGAATTTTACAGGGTTTCACAGCAATTAATGTTATACCTTGAGAACAAGTTTTGTGTCGTATGGGGTGATGACAGTGATGTCAAGAACACTGGGCACAACTGCAAAGCAACAATGGCAAGAACAGAAGTAATTGATGTGCAAGAATAGAATATTTATACAGAAATGGTACAATTGCCAAATCTATTCATCTGTGTGTGTGTGCGAGTTCGTGTGTATCTAACCTTTCTCCTCTTTCTTCTTCTTATCTGCCTTGGTTTTGTTGCCCTTTGCTCTGCCAGACCTTGGGGCCATTTCTTGCTTTCGTTTCTCCTCCTCTTCTTCCTACGAATCAGCTTTATCAGATTGGAGACAAGTTCAGAAACACATTTCAGAGATGAAAGTAAAATTACAGACCAGCGATCAATGGCTGTGTATATGCACGGAGAAAGGAGTGGGAGAGGGAGAGATGATAGAGAGTGAAGGAAAATTCAGGAGAGAAAGGATTTTGAAGAAGAAGATGAAGAAGATAGGATAAGGGTTTTGGGTTTACCTCTTGTGGATTCGAGAGAAATCCTGACCTCTCCTTGCTGCTTGCCTGATTGCTCTGTCTCCCTGTCTCTCTCTCTCTCTCTCACTCTCTCTCTACAAGTCTCTCTCTCCCTCTCTCTCTAAACACGATACGCATGTGAGGGGGTTTTAAAGGGCAAGAAAGAAACAGCCCATGCAGTAGGACAAAATCACGGCAAGTGGGGGCAAAGAGGGAGAACGGTTGGGCGGGCGCCACGTGGCGGGAGATGATGGGTCAGCTAGTGTAGCCGAGCATTTTGTTTTATCAAATGTTGCCATCCTCCCATCCCTAATCATGGGGATGGGTTGGGTTGGGCGGGTGATTTTTATACTATGGTTTGGACTCTTTTAGAGAATCTCATTAATTTTCTATCAGCATTATTATTCCAATCATATGGCATGGTTTTTACAGTACTCGTCCCTAATTTTTAATCAATACAATCAATTAAAACCCTTCCTTTTATTCATGAAAATTGGGTAGAATTCCGACGAAACTCCTCGACGTTTTTTTCGCCTGGTTAAAAAATATCACATTCTATTTTGTAACATAATTAGTTGATAACATATTCTATTAAAACTTTATTAATAGTATCATTGATCTCAAATTTAAGTTTACGAAGCGATGTGTTCGTGTTCTTGTTTCTTTTTTCCTCTTCATCCTTGCACACAACGAGACTCATCGTTGCGGATATGCCTCAAATCAAAACATTATTTTTTTCGATACCTTTTATACAAAACTATGTAGCAATATCATTCTTCAAGGCAGATTATTAGGGTTGGTGGGAAGACCAATTCTTTAGGTGATTGTTGGGCTGCAGGCACTAAAAACTAAAACCAACCATGCAAATTAAGAGAAATCATTTCATGGTACGGTTGACTTGCAATGTTGTGCTAAAATGAATTGCAAAAGGGTGGAAGGACGTAATTGGAGTCTTCTCCAAAGGATGTTTACTGCATCTTTACTTTCTTCTTCCTCTCCTCTTGGAGAGAATAAAGAAGGGAGTTGGTGAAGAAGAAGAAGACAACCAGAGCACCTTTTAATGGAAAGAGATTGAATATTTTTGTAATAGCTTCTCTTTACTTTGGAAACAAAGTAATAATAATAGATTAGGATAAAAATCAATAGAAATATTTTGTAAATCTCTTATAAAATGGTCATTGTATCTTAATGTTTGTCACCAAAATAATTAAATTTTGATTTTTGTTACAATTTAGTTCCTTTTTTTTTTATCCGTTGTCAAATCTTACTATTGAAAACTATCACGGGATAAATTACTATAAACCTCAAAATCACTTGATTATGGGATTTGTGTTCATTTTAACATTAAGTAATTTTTAGCTTTATATTAATGTATATCATACAAATTTTCATTAACACAATTTGATGTTATTGGGATACTTATTTGGATGTGTGTATTTTTAAAAAATTTCATCACATGAAAACACAGTGAAATTTAACACAAATCATATGTAATTTGAATATTTAAATAACGCAATATTACATCACATGTAATAAATTAAATGCATACCTGGTAAGGAGATCCCAAGAAGGTGTAGAAACAATTTCTACAAGTAGACATTTTCCTCCTCAAGTTGTGGAAGGCCTAGTTCGTCCCCACCACGCAAGCCATCCAAAATCAACTCGTATGTAGTTCTCGTTAGGTGCTAGCTAAAAGACCTCGAGTTACTAGCACTTGTGCAGTTCTCCTTGGTCTATAACCTATGCTCAACTCTTTAGCAAATTTGCAGCAACAAGGTAGTTGGAAGAAGCAAGAAGAAAACAAAGAAGAAGCTAGAAACTGAAGCAAAAGGTAGCCGAGAATGTGTAACCCATGCATAATTTACTCATCTCTAATTCTCTTTCTCTAATCTCTTCTTTTAGAGGTCCAATGGGCGAGCAACATCTTCTAACATGTTTCAAAAATGCCACGTGGAAGTCGCTAACTAAGGAAAACTAGTTTCTCCCGAAGCCTCTACATACAATCTGATGGACATAATTGGTCGATAGTTTCTATTGAGCAGTCAATTGTTTTTCCGACTTTTGGGGAAACTGTTGACCGACTGCAAAAAGGAGTTGACAGTTTTGTTTGAATGTTGCATAGTCTTTCATATGGTTGGACATTATCTATTAATAATTAACAAATCTCGTCATTAACTCTTAATGACTAGTACGCGACCTACCATTAACTATTAACGATGTTTAAGAACATTACAAGTGACACAAATTCAATTCCAGACGCTACCCTTTTCGATATGTGACTTTCTAGATTCATTATTAAGGTAACATCAAACACCTTTTATGCCTATCAAACACTTCAACCTATCTCAAGAATCTCTTTATCTTCTTAAGACATTTTGATGATCCAAAGTGATATTTAACAACATATCAAGATAATTTAAGTGGCAATGAATTCTATTCATTGTGAACTTATTATAATTGACGATTATCATATAATATAATTCTCCCATCACCTAATATCCTTACTAAGTAAAAGCCATGGAATAATAAATTTACAAACTCAGTAACTTTGTGTCTGATCTCATTATAGTGACTAGATGACACATCGAAAAACTCTTTTCCAATCATTCATACTGCCTTGGCCAAGGACCTTCCTATCACACTAATAGAAAACCATATAAGATGTTAATTTAATCATCATAAAGGTGACGGATCCTATCATCAAGCATTTGCCTCCATGTACCAACAATACGAAACCATACGATGAACATTTCCATCTCACAATTGAATGATTTTGTTCATCATCAAATCTCGTACACTAATATATAAGACAATTGTGTTGCTTCAAGTCAAATTGTCAATTATACAATCGCAATTTGATAACAAAATCATTACCCATTATGCCATGTGATTTGTTATTGCCGTTACATTTAGTGCATTGTTCAACTAACAATCACTCACGAATTTACTATAAGCATCACATACTTTATGGTATGCAACTCACTCCTCTTTATCTTTAGTATCTCATATTAATCAAAGTAATAAACATACGTGATAGTTCATAATTGATTAATCAAAGTCCACATTTGAAAAATCTAAAGACTAAACATTTAAGAAATCTTGTTATTGGAGAATCTCATCACATATTCTTAACAACTTAAGAATGAGATCTCTAACAGGAAATATAAGGACTTATTCATACAAAAATTGGAGAGTACTGAATGAAGATAAACTTGCAATTAAATATATACAAAGATACATCAAGTGTATTCTATCCAATAGATGTCATCCAAATCTAGTATTATGGCACATCACTAACAGATATAAAGTAAAAAAATAATAATAATAAATTGTAACAAAAATTATGGTTTAAGGGATCGAATCATAATATCCTCAAACAAGAGCCTACAATCAACAGTAAACCTGGCCATACATAATAAGCATATAGGACCCACGTTGTGCATTGTGGTGAGGTTAGAGTGATGTGTAAGAACCCTTCATTCTTTTTCATTGTCCAAGACTTTATACATATCTATATATATATATATACATATATATAATATGTTTTGTCAACCGAGTTTAAACAAAGAGTTTTTATTTAATAGAAAATCCCGTAGTTTTTCTAGATGATTACCCAATCACTTGCCTCACATTTGAGACAAATTCAATGCCTTGGTTCCGGGCAATTCTTTTTGGCATAGGGTGGTTAATTTAATTTGCATTTTGTTTTATTTTCTATATCGCATTACTCAATTTTTTTCAACTCGCTCTCAAATATTTTCCTTAAAATCTTTCTTTCTCGAAGCCTTAATAGTCATTGTAAATATCAAGTTGGACCTTTACATCAATCTAAAATGACTCTCCTTGTCACCAAAAATCGACATTTCAAATAAAACTCATTTTACCCACAAAACAAGAATCCCTAAACATAGGCATTCTTCTAACCCTAAGAAAATAATAAAGTAAGATTCATTACCTCAATGTGAGATGATCTAACCAAAATTCTTCAAAGTCTCCTCTCTAGCACTTATACTTATTTGTACTTTAACTAAAAATGGGGAGGCAAGACTTGTCATCCTCACTCTCCCCACTTTTTCTTGATTAATTTTTGCATACCCCAATTAAGGAGAGGGGACCAAAATGGTCCCAATTTTGTTGCCAGCCATAGTTGGGCAAGCTAGCTACATGCTTGGCTAGGCCAGGCAAGTTGGCCTTTTCCAGCCATATGCTTGGTGTGGACAAATATGTTAGTCACTGGCCAAAGGGTTACACGTTTCGGTAGACAACCTTTTCTAACTTAGATTTTTATTTTATTTTTTCCTCAATATATATACATTCATATCTTTGACCATCACTTTGGTCTAGTACACCAATACCCCAGTTTAATTGAACTCACTTCTTAATCCAATTTGTTACTTTTTGAGGTTAACTAAGTCACCACTTAACTTGTAAAATAAAACCAAAAGGGTCATATTTACCCATTATAAACTTTATTTCACTTATTTTTTAACCTCAAGTTATTTCCTAAATTTATTCAATTACTTTCAAAATAAAAGATAAAATTACAAGTCGTTACATCCTGTGAGAAGTTAGAGGTAGAACTCAACCTGAAAAGCTAGCTTAACAGGTGGAGGGATCCTCCTCCTTATATATAGCCCAGATCTTCCTTGTGGAGGCGATATGGGATTCTCAACACTCTCCCTCACATCGAAGCTTCTCCAGTAACTGATACATGCCCAGGTGATCGGGCAGGGTACTGGTCCATGACCACGATAGCCAAGGGTTAGCTCTGATACCATGTGAAAAGTTAGAGGTAGAACTCTGACCTGAAAAGCTAGCTTAACATGTGGAGAGATCTTCCTCCTTATTTATAGCTCAGGTCTCCCTTGTGGAGGCGATGTGGGATTCTCAACACATCATTTCCCCCAAAATAATTTTGTCCTCAAAATTCAAGATGAGTTATACTATAGACCATAAACATTGTCATATTGCATCAAATCTATGAAAACTACATCATGGGAATAAATTTGGTTATTTCTTTTGCATCTCATCCTCTTGCTCCTAGGTGACCTGTAAGCGCCCACTCTTGAATACTCCCGCTATCATAGGATATTCGAAAGAAGGTCATCACAGTGATGATATAGAACAAACCATATTAAAACAAACAACTCATTTTATTACTAACAGCAGAAACTAAATTAAAGTTCAGTTATATTTTCAATATCTCACGAGTCTAGGCTCGAAGGCCGTATAAAATAAATAAGAGGCTTTAGTATGAATTAACAAAATAAAACTCATTTCAATACATGCATCTCCAAAATATTACTAAGGATCTTCAAGCTAGAACACATCTCCGTACACCACTATCCCTAGGCCTTAGTCCCACTGGACTTGCCCTTAGTAATAAGATTTCCTTTACCTGGAATATAATACCCCAAGTACCTAGAGAATGGTAGTATATATCGAGGATAAGTAAAAAAAAAAAAACAAAATCAGTTGGATACCTTTTAAGCTGAATGTAGGCAAAGAACTCCTGAATTAAGCGTGTTTGAGCTGGGAAAACTCAATAATGGGTGAGCCTTGGAAAGTTTGCGTAAGCCCATCAGGGTAAATTGTTACGATTCTTCCTACCACTCGATGCGGGATGTTACAGGTGGTATTAAAGTCGACCCAGACTGTGTGTTGGGACCGTGTACTAGCCCAAGGTTGGGGGTACTGGATTGGGGACCGTGTAATAGCCCAAGGCTTGGAGTACTAGACCGGGGAGAGTTGAGACTAGTTGTAAGGTCGCATGATGAGGACTTCATGTGCTCAAGGGGGGAGAATGTAATACCCTAAGAGCCCAAAGAATGGTAGCATATATTGAGGATAAGTAAGGAAGAAAACAGCACTAGCTAGATATCTTTTGGGCTGAATGTAAGCAAAGAACTCCCAGGTTAAGCGTGCTTGAGTTAGGGAAGCTCAAGGATGGGTGACCCTTGGGAAGTTTGCGTAAGCCCATCAAGGTAAGTTATTCCGATCCTTCCTATCGCTCGATGCAAGATGTTACATGGAATGACAAAGAAGATCAAGTGAGCCATAAGGCTCAGCAAATTCGAGGAACAATAAACAATATATAGGATCCAAGAACATGATGACACCAAGAAGAGTATCAAAGACTCCGCAATTATGTATAAGATTCATAATTTATGAATTTATCAAATTAAATTTAAATGCATTATGACACCATGTACCACTATGCAAATGTGCATAAATCTCAATGTCAGTATCAAATCTCGCAGGCTCTCAAGCCATCAATCAACACATACAAAAGTGCATCATTTTAATAAAATCTCACAAATAAATATAGAGCCAACCTGTCAGGCTATGGCCACCTCGTCCTGTATTAAGTTGTAACGATCCGCCTTCCGGAGCCCCTGCTAGCATAAAGGATCCGTGAGAGGGTCATTACTTAAATGATATAAAACCATAACACAACTGAAACTCATACACATACCTCTTAATAGAACCATATTATTTTATCTCATAACATTTCATAATCATCCTTACATAACTATTTACACTGCAAGCCCACCTGGGCTTACACAACATACACTTAACTCATGAACATGGAAGCATTACCCTGACCAACCACACGACACCCAAGATCTAGTTTCGAGAGGACTCTGCACTTGCTATATTGACTCAACGATCTGAACCCATCCCCGTCGAAGGTACCTAGAATGATAGAAAAACAAACGTGAGTCACAAGACTCAGCAAGCTCGTGAAGGAAAGACTGTAGGTTAAAGTCATAACTCTTCCCATAACACCCCATGCAATTCATGCCAATGCAACGTCATATCATGCCATGCCCAATACCTGTCTTATTTCTATATGCATAAACATATAATAAACTTTACATAAATGGTCCTTGGGGCCCACATAACACACACACTAGCTCCCAAGTCCAACATACAAACCTATTAACAACTTTTTTATAGGCTACCATACCATTTCCTTTACACGTCCCTTCCTGTCACTCACAACATAATCTTTCGCTGTGAGTCTCACCCTAGGGTCTTACTGTTGCTGTGGGTCTTACCCCAAGGTCTTTCTGTGGGCTACTTCCATGGCCTACGCTCTATGGTGGGTGCCACCCATCACCCATACTCATCATTTAAAATCGCACATTCTCACCATGTAATGCAACAAATAGGAAATGCAATGGCTTTTACAATATAAACATGATAACAAGGCCCCCATAAACCAAGCATCAGGCCATGCTACGCCCACATAGGAATACACACATGTCAAATGCTCTATATGCATCGGCTCACCTAAGGAACCCAAATTGGCTCTTAAACTAATCGGATCATGCAAATGTTCACACATCCCATCACACACAAAGCATGTCCCCCAACTGAATGCAACCCAGTCCCTATGCAGCACACACACCATGATATGCACAAATCAAGGCGGGAATCTAGCAGTACCAACTCTTTTGGCTCGTCTAGCGCTTATCGTAATAGTCGATGACTAGTGCCCATACATCCAGCCATCAACTGCTACAACCCACGGTCGACAGTCAGTGGCTTTGTACCCTATACCCTTAAGACACACATGATCAACATTTTATTCATATTTTTTAGACTCAACATTGCATAACATTTCTCCGTAACTATTCACGTACATAACCACATAAAACATCATAATATCGTTCTCATTCTCCTCTCTTATCATGTTAATGAACTATTCACTTTTCTCATTAAACCCTTTAACATAACCCCATAACCCTTACCAACTCTTCGAAAAAACTAACCCATCGGGTTCGGCAACATTCCCAAGGAAAGCGGAGCAGTACGAAGCCCCGTGACGGAGGAAGTGAACGACACCAAAACATCATTTACTTAACTTATTTATTCACCAATAGACCCATTATTATCATACAAGTTATGGAATGGTTGCCACGCGGATTATCGTTTTTAATGCGTGGAACCAAGTCACGGTAAGGGAGGGAATTAAATACGAGAAACCACAGAGACTTTCACAGGAAATAAAGAGCATGAGGAAAGGGTTAGGAGCTTGCCTTAAAACGAATGTTTCTAGCCTTTTCTACACTCCCGCTATGAAGTAAAATGTTGTACGCAAAATAATAAGATTACAGCTTAAAATAATCAAATCTAACCGTATAAAATACATAATTTGACCATGTAAAACTTATAATCTACACATAAAACACTTACACTAATTTTATCTATGTACCTGACTATTTTAATCACGAAATAACCCCAAAATTCCCTAATTTTTCTCCCATTTCTTCCTCTTTCTTAAGCTGCCTGCGCTTCCCTTTCTTCCCTCATTTCCTTTTTGTTTCTCACGCAAAATCAGCCCGAAAAGCATGGCTGAGACCGTGTCATGTGGCGCAACCAACAGCCGCCCAGACTGCCACCGTCTTGAGATGAAACGACGTCGTTTCGGCCCTCCCCTAGCCAAATAAAATCGGCAAAAACCCCCAACCTCACGCACGCCCATGCGGGTTTGATCTTACGACCACCTCCCTCGCACACGTGCAAGTGACTGCCCACGCCAGCTACTCCCTTCAACATATATATATACCCAAATATATTTAACATGTTCGCGGCCCACTTCCTAAAATCACATAAGCGCCCCAAAACTTCTAAAAACTCGTTCTTGCACCCATTTGCTAATTACACTATTACCCCCCAAAACTTCTGAAAATTCCAATCACACCCTGATTTAATAATTCCATAAATACTTCAAAATAAGATAATTAATAATTAATTACCTATTTCCTCAAAAAAATATAAATAAACATTTTCTCTTAAATTCTCAAATATTCCCTAATGACTTCATATACCAAAATTAATAATTATTATTTATCTCTCAAATTTTGGGATGTTACATAAGTGCTCTAGAATACCATTTCTCTCCGGGCAAAATAATAGGTGCACAAAATTCAATAATAATAAGAATGTGTCATATACATGTCCTGGCACATATGCAATTCAAGCTAGACCACCAACATTAATGCCAAGAAACCAAATGCATATATAACTATCAACATGCTTTAAATCCATGTACTGGTGATGAACATATCTCTATTAAACTTTAATTTAATTTAGAGTTTCCATACAATTAATAGAACCATGTTAAGCACATTAGTTCATTTCCAAATTTGTATTGATTAGAACACACAGTGGGTATTAAATTAAACAACCATACTCTAGTGAGAAATTGGAAGTAACATGTATTCGGTTATATTATACTTATTTTCAAATGCAGGTGCAAAAGAATGAGTACTTGCTCAGATAGTTAACATATATATATATATATATATTCGAATATATATATAGATATATCTATATTACAATGGCTAATCAGCAGGTTATTCTTCTATATATATATATATATACACATATGTATAGGGTATATAACTTGGTCACTCGAATAAGTATTTTGGAATATTGAGATATATATATATATATATGCGGATGAGTAGGTGCATATAAACACATATGTATAGGGGCAATTTACCAATAAAATGAAAACATTCAATTATCCAAGAAAGCATTCGAATGAGGCATGAGTGTTTATGCAGGTTATGGGGTATACAAATAATGGCTTATTCGAATAAGTGAGCATTATATATATGCGCTATCCGAATCAAACCGTGGGATATTCGAATGGGATATCTATACATAAATGGAAGTGATTCGAATGGATTATGGGGTGATTCAGATGGTGTATATGTTTATATATGTAGGTGATTTGAACGAAATATACATATATATATATTGGTGATTTGAATGGTGTATGTATATATATAGGTTATTCGAATGGAACATGGGTCATTCGAATGGTGGTCATTCGAATGGTGTGTGTATCTATATATGGATGATTCGAATACGGCAGGGGGTGATTCGAATGGACTTATGCATATGTGGGAGTGTGATTCAGATCACTCAAGAGGCAATTCGGATTGGGCATGCGTATACATATATATGGGTGATCCAAAGCAGAAAATTTCAGATTTTTGGCTAATATTGACAGGGCCATTACAGACTCAATATAAATCCAAATAACGCAAGTAATATATCAAAACGAAGCCTAGGATGTCTAGTTTACATTTCAATAAACGGATCTCAATTTGGAGATGGGAACAGAAAGTTATAGGCCAAAGAACACCAGGTGGTAAGAATACATGAAAATAGTAAGTTGCGAATTTCTTAGCAGAAATTAATCGAGTTGTTACAGGTCCAAAACGTAACCAAATTATTCGAATAATATATCGAATCAAAGCCTGTGAAGTCTAGTTTCAAACGCATTAAACGAATCTTAAATCGGATATCATCACAATAAGATATACCCAAAATAATGAAGCATAGTCAAACTTGCTATATTGCATTCGAATGGAGCATAGAAGCATTGGGATAGGAGGAAAGTAGTGGCAAGATCATTCAGATGCTACAGAAACTCATTCGGATGGCTTCTTGAATTTTTTGTGATAGTGACTCGAATGGAAAGGGAGTGATTCAGATTTGGGAATGAGTGATTCGGATTGTGGAGTTTCCAGTGTGCAGTTATCCCATTGAATTTCGATTTTGACCACGATTCAATCCGAATCTCTCAAAACTCAAAAACATGAAAATTGTAGATCTTTCTCTTGTCATTTTATATCATCTTGAATCACCTAAATCAGAGCTCAAACAAAAGAGTTATGCCAAAAATTTGAAAGGATGTCAAATATGTCCAGAATATGCGTTTTTCATTAAAAGCCTATATGTGTGTGTGTATAAATCTCTATAAATCTCGGTTTCTTCAGATACAAAATAAGTGAAGTTTAGTACCCTTACCTATTGCAAATTCCATTCACTAGAAAGGAATAGGGGTGATGCAAGTCCCCACTGTAACCTTAATAAGACTTGTGTACATGCATATATATACATATATATATGCATAGCTTTCTCATACAACAGACTAGAATAGCATGAGGGGTAAATATATATATATATGTGTGTGTGCTACGCAGAGGATTAACAACAAAGAACCAACCAAGAGGGCTAAGAGAACTTGTAGACATTAAGAGGTGTACGAGAAAGAACTTGCAGAATGTTAAAAAAGGATGAGGAAGGAACTTACCTCATAATGAAGGGTGAAGAAGAATCACCCGTTTCCTCACTTCCACTAAAGCTCTTATCAGCCCAAAATGCAACACAGAGAAGAAGAAAAAGCAAGGAAGGAAGAAAAAGAATAAGAAGACGAAGAGAAAGAAGCTGAAGATAAAGTTGTAGACAAAAGACGAATAAGGAAAGAAAGTAGGCGAGGACGTTGGATGTCGGAAATGATACACCAAGGAGGAAGTCCTCGGCGTAATAGAGGGGATAAAGAGAGGTCTGCCCCCCTGCATCCCATGACAAATTACTTGACTGCCCCTCACCCTAACAACGGTTAAACGAAGGCCAATGGTAGTATTGACATTTTGCATTTCCTTTTTTTCTTTTCCCATATTCTTTATTCAACCCAATTGGAATTACACACTTACCCTTACCTTTTTACCATGCATATCCATTCATTACCCTATTTTAGGCATTTTACATTTTATTTCAATTTCATATTAAATTTCAATCATTAATTGCAAATGGGCTCAAGCCAACCCATTGATCTATCTCAAATAAACTAGGCCCAACTAAATTAAGGCCCAACGGTTCTTCTTTCAATTTTCACTTATTTGTATCAATTTTTCACTTGGGTCTAACTCAATTCCAAAGCCCAATCCCCTTCATTCATAATTAAAATTCTAACACATCTCAATGCCCTAATTCATTTGAACTTTTCCCACACTTTTAAATCTCATTTGAATGGGCTCCTAAATTCTTATTTCCACTTACACTTTATTCCATAAAAAAAAATATTTTCAATCTTCAATTAACTAAAGAAAAAAAAAAATTGAACCCAAAATAAAATTCTTGAAAACACCTAGACCCCCTAACGGGTCGTTACATGACCTCATTTATTAGTTGATTTCTCAATAGAACCTTAACCATGGCAATGCTCTTGTTTTGCTGTTCTCATATGTTAAATATTTGCAAATCCTACACTTATTGGGGTTTATCGTACATGAAAAGTTAGGATCATATTTAAGCACATAAAACACCTCATGAATGTGTGTGACATCTCCATGGGCAGTGCCAACTAGTATGCTACATGACCTATGTGATCCGCGATGTCGTAAGACCTAATGGACCTTAGCCTTAGTTTATTTAGTCTTCCATGGAAAATAGTACCCCATTGTGGAGTGAACTTCAAGAACACGTGATCCCGTACTTTGAACTCCAAGTTCTTATTTCTTTTGTTAGTTTGGGACTTTTACTTACCCTAAGCAACCTTAAGCCTTTCTTCACCACATAAATCTTTTCCATGGCTTCCCACACTAGTGTTGACCCCAATATTTGAGATTCTCTCCACTTAATCCAATAAAGACTAAATCTACACTTTATCCCATACAATGCATCACAAGGCATTATCATAATATTGGCATAGTAGCTATTATTATAAGAAAACTTTACCAAGACTAAGTTTTCATCCCAATTCCTTCCAAAAGCTATGGCGCACGATCTAAGCACATCTTCCATGATTTATATGGTCATTTCTGCATTGTTTATCTATTTGGGGGTGATATCAAGTAATGAATCTCAATTGTGTCCCTAAGCATGCTTGTAATTGCCCCCAAAATCTAGATGTAAAACTCAAATCTCTATCTAACACAATGATCTCTAGTACTCCGTGTAATCTAATAATCTGGGTAATGTATAGCTCTATCAATTTCTTTAATATCTACCTAATCTTGATTGTTAGGAATCACATGGACTTGGTGAGTTTGTCCACTTTGACCCGCACTGCATCATTACCTTATGTGGCTTTGGTAATCTCATGATGACGTCTATTGTGGTATGGTTCCACTTTCACTTAGGAATTGATAGGGTTGCAATGGTCTAGAGCATTTTTTATGCTCAATCTTTACTTCTTAACGTATTAAACACTTTGTCACAAACTCAACTACTTGCTTTTTCATACCAAACTATCAATACTAATTGTTTAAATCCCTATACATCTTGTTACTCCCAAAATGTATAATATAATGGGACTTATCTACCTCCTCAAGTATAACTTGTTTCAACTTTTCTCATTTAGGTACATAAATTCGTCCTCTATACCCTATCACACTATCGAGTGTTTAGTTAAAATCTATACTTCCCTTTTATATAACAAAATATCTCAAGGTTTGTAATTTAGAGTCCTCTTCTTATGCTTCCCTAATTTCTCCAATTAGGGTCAATTGTATCCTCAAATCTGTCAACTCCATCTTTAGCCAAGTGTAAATCAATCCTACTTAATTCTTCCATCATATTCCATTAGCCAATTACTAAGCTTACCACTATTCTTTGACTCTTTCAACTTAAAGCATCAACAACCATAATTACTTTCCTTGTATGATATTCAACGGTGTAATTAAAATCTTAAGAAACTCTAGCCATTTCCTTTGGCATAAATTCAACTCACTGTTTGAAAACAAGTAGTTTAGGCTGCGTTCTCTTTACTTTTCAATTTTTAGTTTTGAGTTTTGAATTCATTTTCAGTTTTTTATTTTGGTAGTCTATTTTTAGAAAATTGAAAACGTATTCTTTTTGTCATTTTAAAAAACTATTCCTCAAAACAGAAAATTAGAAAACGTGTTATCTTTAAAATTTTGAAAATAATTTTTAATTATATTTTATTCAATAAATTTGATTATTCAATAAATTAAAAATATTTAATGTTAATATATTATTAAAAAAATATATACATCTTAAAGTTAATGAATTTTATAATATTTTTTTCATTACAATAATAAAATATGAATAAATAAATGAGTTTTGATTTTGTTTTGGATGAAAACACTCAAAACAATTTTTTGTTGTTTTGAGTTTTCTTTATAATTTTTTTTTTCAAAAATGCATTTTTAAAAACAGTAAAGAGAACACGTTTTCATTATTTTAGAAAATTGAAAACTAAAAATGACTTAAAAACAGTAAAGAGAACGCAGCCTTAGCCTTTTATAGTTGGGAAAGATCTCAACCTATTCTCCATACAAGTAATATCTCTATGCTTTATAGAAAAAATCATGGAAGCTAGTTCCAAATCCTGAGTCAGATAATTAACCTCATATTTCTTTAGTTGTCTCGACCTATAGGCAATCACCTTGCCTTATTACATAAGCATACATCTAAGTCTTTATATAGGCATAATTGTAGATCACATATTTGTCAACCCCATCTAGCATGGCCACGAACTTGTCACTAATCTTCTCTTGAGCTCTTGGAAACTATTCTCACATTTATCATTCCATAAAAATTAAACCTCCTTTTACATTAGTCGAGTTAATGACACCATAATCTTAGAGAATCCTTTAACAAATCTTTGATAATATTAAGCAAACCCCAAGAAACTTCTTATCGCCATTGCATTTATGGGTTGTTCCCTATCCGTTCGAAGGATCTATTGAAATTCCATCTTGACTCACCACATGCCTTAAAAAAGCAATTTGACTTAACTCATAGGATTAATTCTATTGCAAACTCCACATCTTTCTCAAGAGGTAATCCCAACAATTTATTGGGAAACATATCCCCAAAGTCTTATATCACCTTTATTTCAGTTAATTCATTACCCTTATCGAACTCATTCATGATAAAAGCCAAATACCCTTGGCATCCTTGTTCTAATAATCGCTTGGCCTCAATGACCGATATCATCAATTGCGGGTTATCTTTCTCACTGACCTCAAATGTTAATGTCACATCCTAACAAATGCGATTCTCCTCTTTTTGAAGTCTATAAGACTTCATTTTTTGTTAGGAAGTCTATCCCAAAATTGCATCAAAGTTCCTAATATACCCTTGTCATCGACTATCACCTCATAATCTCTATATACTAGGTCTGTTTTTATGGCCCAAACTAGGGGTGTCATAACTCTAAGTGGAAAAGTCCTCTACGTTGGCTCCCTACCTAACTGACATGCAAAATGTGATGCAACAAAAGAAAATGATGCCCCTAAATCAATGAGTATACATGCATCGTGTCTAGGGATTTGAAATATACCTCTCATAACATTTGGAGCCCCCTCGACTTCTTCAATAATGATTGTAAAGAATCAACCTTCTGTTAACAATTTGTTGTCAATCAATCCTGGTGTCACTACTACTGCCTTACAGTCCCAAACCCAATGCCCTACTTAACCACATTAATAACAAATCTGGCATTGCTGCTTTGGATGCCCCTATCTTACACCTTCAGCACCTCATGCCCTCAAGCAATCCCTTACGTAGTGACCCATTTGATGTACCCACGACACATAACCCATGTTGATCGATCTTCAATCCTCTTCTATAGACAATTTTTTTCCATATGGCCCTTTAGGTCGCACATGTAACAAATAAATGGTCTTGGGTACTGATAACCACATGGTTGTTTCCCTCATCTTCTGCACATTTTGGCTTTCCATTTGAAGTTCTTCCTATTAGGCTTTAGTTTGCTCTACTAGTGAGAGGATCCCACTCCCCAAGTTTGGTTTTTCACCTCTTCCTTACAACCAAACTCCTTGTTGTCCCTCTCAATTAGCAAGGCCTTTTCCACCACCTTCATGTACTTTTTTTAATCTAATGATGACACTTATTTTCCTAGTTCAAGCCTTAATCCTTGATGAAATGCTTGCGACTATGTGCCCCAATAGCCACCATTTATGGTGCAAATCGAGAAAGTAATGTGAATCTTTCTTCAAACTGGGTGATTATCTCTTTCTTCCCTTGATGAAGTTAAAGGAATTCCTCCTCTTTAGCCTCTTTTAGTGTGGTAGGGAAAAATACTATTTGTCAAACAAGTCCTTAAATTGCTCCCAAGTTGCCATAGTATATATAGTGGTGTACTAGTGTTCCTCTATTTCAACTAATGAATAACCTGTCCCTCTAGGGAAAAAGTAGGAAGCTCTATTCTTGAGCATCGATGCATTGCACAACTTGTAACAACTTGTCAATCTCCCTCAACCATTTCTCAACCTCCATAGGATTTACAGCTTCCCTTCTATTGAAAGATAGGGGATTAAGACTTCTAAAATGCTTAAGAGGCATCCCTTCATTGGTGGATATCGAATTTGGACCTTGAGCTAGCAACATGTCCAACACTTGGGCCAGGTAGGTTGATCATTCTAATCATCATTCAACAATTTTCCACCTACCTCATTATGTTGCTCCTCATGTGTCCATTTGGCCTCTTTGTCCTTAACCCTTTTCTATTGATCTTTCTTGCCTCATTCATGTTTATACATGTGCAAACCATTCTCACCTACGCACCCATACACAATTTATCATTTATACATGATTGTATATGCATAGTTCCATCAGCAAGATATAAGAAATTATCACGTGCACATCATATCAAGGACATGAAGGGTATGAAATCAAGATGCACGTCATATATACATATTGTGTGTGTGTATATATATATATATATTTAAACCAAATCCTTAGCTTGCCACCATGTCCGGTGTGTAGGGTTACAAAATACAATTACTAAAATGACCCTTCCACACCATTGCTACAACTTGCCCCTCGAGTTACATAAAGAAACACTTTTTTTGTTTTCAAAGTACAATGATTCATTAACCCTATTCCACAAACCCATTGTGGTCAGACCTGAATACCTCAAACAAATAGCCATTTGGTTCCTTGTTGGCCAACCACAAGTAAGCCTTTTTTTACCATACGCTTCTGATCTTTAGACTAACATCCCATTATTAACCCATTTTGCAAACTACTCTCAGTACAACTTGACCCTTTCCTCATTCTCATGAAGAACCACCAATAGTCTCCCATGCGCTCATGAAAATGCATATCTTCTCCTTTCCCTAGTTTGGTTAATCCTTAAATAACACAACTGATTCAAGCTAAGGGTAGCCTATAATCACCATGCATTAGTTAATCATGGTAAATGACTTCCTTAGGTATACAACTATGTGCTCATTGGCTCTCATAATCGCCTAGTCTCTTAGGCCACTTTTCCCAAGTTCGAACCATTTTAGCATGCCATTAACCTAAGTTAACCCTTAATATCACACTTCTTAAGCATTACATATCCCTACTAACTAGAAGGTTCATATCATTCTTCCACATGCATATTGTTTAGATACTCATAAAAGAATAACATGCATAGTCCATTAATCACCAATTAAGGGTTCCTTACATCTCTTTCATGTGTACATCAACGAGGCTACAAAATACTATCTTTATGTCCCCAAGTGAACATGAGCCTATACATACCCACACCCACATACATCATAACATATATATATATATTCATTAACCTTAAAAAACATAGACTTCCTAGCATCCCTACCCCCTTAAGTTTCAAGGTGGTTCCTTTTTAGGTCTTACCCCAAAAAAAACTCATCATGAGGCAACACACAAGTATTCAGCCTCACCTAAGTCGATTCAATGCCCTCAATAGGTCAATCCAAATTTGGGTAAAGGTTCTCACCCCTACTTCTTCAAGTAGTCTCTCCCCCCCCCCTCCCCCCCAATAGTTTCACACATGGTATGTCCTTTTCGAGCTAAATGTAGCATGCTATCTTTCTAGCCACCTCGAGTAAGGACTAAACAAAGCCTCTCATCTTATCCTCTTTAAAAAATTCTAGGTGAAGTATTCCAAAATGTTAGTACAACTTCCCTATCATAAAATGGACAGTTCAGCTAAGATATATTGAAGACTTATTTCACATGTCATGTACTCCTTCAATTGGGTTCGAACTCTTATACATGCCTTCTTAAACATCATTGCATACCACTTAAAGACTTTCCTCACTATAGCTTACAATGACGGCAACACTTGCCAACATCTCACCATATATTATTATCATATATGTGGATGTGTAAAGGGTATGTGATTGCACCAAAGCATAATCTACCCACATCGTCCCATATACAAGATCATCCCTATTTTGGACAATTACAACTGTGTTCATTTTCACTCATTTTCCAAGGTTTTTTTAAATATATATATATATATATATATATTCTCAACTAGGTTTGGACAGAGTGTTTTTACTCAATGAAAAATCCTAAGGTTTTCTAGATGGTCGCCTGATCACCCAACCAACATTTAATACTATTGTGTCATAGGCAAAAGCACATTCAAAAAGACCAAAGAAAGTGACCAAAAGCCCAAAATATCATTTTGGGTTAAAAGGCATAAAATTCCCATACGCATGACAATGAGGTCCCACACAAACGCACAAACTAGATAACTACGATATTCAAAAATTTCTCTAGAAAAATAAACAATTATCCATAAAGAATTCTAATTCTAAAAGGATTTGGGAATATTGGGATAAACATCATCATAATCCCAGCCAAATTAGAAAAAATCAGGGTAAACGTTATTTGTAAGAATCCTAATCCCAGGCAAATTAGGAATAATTAAGATAAGTATTATCTATAATAATCATAATCTCGAATTAATTAAGATTACTCCATATTCTTTTATAAATAAGTAGACATTCATTCTTGAAAAGCTAGGCCTTTGATACTAGTTTCAATCTAGTTTTTATTATTTTTAGTGTTTAACCTAAGCATCAAAGTATTTAGTGAGGACCTCCCTGCACTCTCTAATTGTTTTCTTATTTTTGCAAGTTCAGGTGACTTGACGATGACACTTCCATTTAAACAAATTCATTCTTATAACAAATACAAATTCAATGCCTTAGTTTGAGAAAATTCTTTTTAGTATGGGTGGTTAATCTAATTTGCATTTTGCCTTATTTATTGATATCTCATTGCTCAAATTTTTGGAACTCGTTCTCAAATCTCTCATTTTCTTTAAAACCTTCCTTTCCTAAAACCAAGATGGTCATTGTAAATATTAAGTTGAACCTCTACATCAATTTAAAACGACTCCTTGTCATCAAAATTGACATTTCAAATAAATCATTTTACTCACAAAATAAGAATCCCTCAACAGAGGCATTCGTTTAATCGCCATAAAAGTTCCATCAAAGTTACTATCGTTAAATGAAAATAGTGCCCATGTAATATTAAATACTAGGTATGCAACAAACCAAATGTCTATCCTATCAAAACATATTACATCATATAAAATAGCATACTCTCGCAGCCACTTCAAGCTAGGGACTACTCTAATGGCCTCCATTAGTGATAGCCACCCTTAAATCATTTGAAAATATGGAGAATGCAATTCATGTCTATACCTCAATAAGAATTCCATGCATACCATAAATGCACCCATTCTCCTATTTCTAGGGGGCCATGCTAAGACAACACCCCATCTTTACAAAAGGAGTGACCTTTATGGCCATCATCTCTAAAGTAACAAAGTGACAAAAGTCTTGTATGGAAAACTTCGCTATTTCATAAACCATGCACCTAAATGCCCATGATAATTATATAGCATAAAATAAAATGCCTCACACATAAAAACTATATGACATGAATGTTATGCCATTGTGTTCCATGCACACAAAAATGGGGTTAAGACTTATCAGAAAATAGGATATTATAAACTCCCCAAGTCTCCAAATTAGTGAGATTTCACTCTTAAAAATCAATCTAACTAAAAAAAATTTAGACTATCTCTTTAACCATTCATGAGACTAACCCTAAGAAAATGATAGAGTAAAGTTCATTACCTTAGTAATGGAGGATCCTACTCAAATCCCTAAGCTCAATAGTCCTTCAAACTCTATCTCTAAGCTTACTCTCTACACTGACACTTATTTGCACTTCAACAAAAAATACGGGAAAGAAGACTTGTCCTTATTTATAATCCCCACGCTCCCCCCTCCTCTTTTTTTGATAAATCTTTTTATACCCCAATTGAGAATAAGGGACCAAAATGGTCCTTATTTTGCTTCCAACGCGAGTTTAATGCAGCTAAGTAGGCTAGTCTTCACCAATCGCATGCCTAGCATAGCTAAGTATGTTAGAGTTAGCCAAAGGTCAGCACGTGTAGCCTTGCGCCAAGCCATCTCTTTTTAACTTAAATTTTTATTTTCTTTTTTTTTTTTTACTTAAGATATATACATTTGTTAAGAAATTTGCATTTTGATTTATGAAAAAAATAATATTGAAAAATATATTTTCAGTAAATTTGGTTTATTGATGATTTTCAAAATATTTATAAAATATTGTTCATTGAAAAACTTCATGCTCATATATCCTTATACTCTTCAATAGTGTCAAAATATGGTTTTATATTGATCAAGCTTGATGTAAAACGCTTGAGAAAATATTTTTTGAAGTTTGGCTAAGTATAGAAGCCTTTTGTTCATGTATTTATAAAGCTTTTGAAGTTAAAGTATTGAAACAATCTTTTAAAACTTCCACACTTGCCTTCAATCTAAAAATAGTTTTCGATTTAATTGAGTATTGATCAGTCTATTTTTCAAAATAATCGAGTATTAAAGTTTTTCAATTGAATGTCATAAAAACCTACTCGAGTATGTTCTTATAAAGCTATGTTTCTTCAAGCTATAATCGAGTATAGTACTTTGAATAATCGAATATTGTTTCTTTCCCACTCAAGTAAACTCTTTGAAAAAATGAGTATCTTTTATCTATTGAAAACTGAGTATATTTAGTCGAGTATTGCCTTGTGTGTTTTTCAAATCAATCGATTATATGTTTTAGCAAAACTTTCTTTCAATCAAGTATTAAAGTTTCCTACTTGAGTATTTTATACAAACTCTCTGCTTTTTAAAAAATCAATCAAGTAAGGACTGTTTTTAATCGAGTATCTTCTTTATATTAAAACTCCAAATATCTCTTTAGTCAAGCATATCTTTCTCTCAATCGACTAATGTATTTTTCTTAATTGAGTATCTAAATATTTTAATCGAGTAAAGATTGGATTAAATCTTACTAAGTCTTTGTGCTTAAAATTAATTGAGTATTAGTTAGCTATACTTGAGTATATGCTTGTGTTAGTCGAGTGAGCTTAGCTTGGTAATCGAGTGCTTAATGCAAAGTCTATGTGGCTTATGAGTCAATCGAGTAATGACTTGGTCATACTCGAGTGAGACTTATATATAGTCGATTACATGATATGTCCAATAAAGTGTGCTCATATATTAGTTGAGTATTTCTAGGAGTTAGTCAAGTAATTGACATCTGATATTGACAAATATAGTCATTACTCATAAAGACAAAAGATGACAGTTTGACTGTTAGAGCTTTATTTCTTTATTCTGTAAAGTCCAACAATGTTCTCTTATAAAAGAATGATAAATATAGTTATGGATAGGGTGCTTAATACTTATTCTTATATTATATGCTATAGTTTCTAACAAATTTGTCCATTGTTGGTTAAATCAAAAGTTGTGAGTGTGTGCAAGTTTCTATGTCAATCCTCAAGTCTCAAGCGCTTATAAAAGGCCAAGTGCTACAAAGATGTCACTGCTATTGAGATAGTCGATCAATGAAAAAGCCTAAAGCTGTTGTGGGAGCATTGCAAACTAAATCTCATCCTTAGCACAACGAGCAAAATCTAGTTCAGCCGAAGCTCACTACTTGAGTGATAGTTCTTCATGCCCACTCGTGCTTCACTCTAAGCCAATTATCTAGTAACATTTTCATGTAAACATTCTTATACTATATACTAGTTTGAAAGAGTTGAGTGTTTTATTCATTCATATTTTCAAACTCTCTTTTGTTCAAGAGAATGTTTGGTATCATGTATCATCATATATTTTGTGAAACTTGTAAAGGTTACGCCTAATCCTTTAAAAGATAGTGGTTGTGGCTTAACCTAGAATGAAAAAACCTTATGTGATATATTATTGTTTAACCTGTAAAAGTAGGGGTTACTACTTAGCTTGTAAAAGCGAGGGTTCCTACTTAGCACATGAAAAGTGAAGGTGTAATACGCCAGATTTTTAAACTCAAATATGATGTAATACGTGGGATTATTAGGTTCTAATACTTGAGAAAATAGGTCCTTTCAAGGGATTGTGGAAGCCTTGAGTCAAAAATTCAGTTTCTAAGCTAGTGGCAAAATTATAAATATTGAAGTTCGGATAAAAATGTAATTTACCTAAAACCTTGGGGTATTAACGTAATTTATCCATTTTCTGAGAACCAAAAAGTGCAATTAAAAATGGCCCGGGGACCAAGTTGCAAGGGGTCTATGTGCAGTTACCTGAAAAGTTCGGGCCAAAGTGTCATTTCTTGAAACCTTAAAATATCTCATCAAAATATCTCAAACTAAGTAGTTAAGGTAACCAAACAAAGCTAACTAATTAAAGGTGTAATGATGGGAAATGTAGAAAATTCAATTAACCATGTGGGATGTAATGATGGGAATGTTGAAAATCTAATTAAACATATGGAGGCACAAATCTCAAGGACACATGGCAAGCTTTTATTGGTCATTTGGAAGATAAGATAAGATCACATGATGGCTCATAATGACCCCTTGAGGTGGCATCGTGTGATTGGTCAAGAAAAGATTACTTAGCTTCTAAGTTTGCAAAAGTCTCCAAATCTTATCCTTAAAGACATCTAGCAAGCATTCATTGGCCACTTGGAGGTAGGATTTGAAGTCCCATGATGACCTCGCTAGGTGGCGACATGTGGTTGGTTAGAAAAGTTTATAAATAGGGGCCTAAGTTAATCACAAACCATTCCAAACATTTTGAGGAGAATCTCTATCAAATTGAGGGCAACTAATGGGGAAGGTCATGTTCTTGAGAAAGAGGGGAGAATTCTACAAAAAGAAAGAAGAAAATCGGTACAAAATCGAGAGAGAATGGGCCTCACTAGAGTTTACGAGTCTTTCTTGAAGTTTGTGGCAATCAATCAGAAAACCACGAGAAAATCGTTCCCGCTTGTTGTAAATAGTGCTTTCTTGGGTAAATAGTCAAGGTGAGTGGTTCTTGTGCATGCTTCCTCTTAATCATTCTTGGTTTCATTTGTGAGTGGTTCTTGTGCATGCTTCCTCTTAATCATTCTTGGTTTCATTTGTGACTAGTTCTTGTGCATGCTTCCTTTTGAATAATCTTGGTTTCATTTGTGGATGGGTTCTGGCTTACGTCTTATGTTTCCTTTGTTTCAAGCATATCTTTCCTATCTTTGAACACATCATGGAGTTTGTGGTTGTGGTTTGTTGATGGGTCATCATGGGAAATCGTGTCCGTGCAATAGGATTGGGTCGTGGCATGCATATCATTTTTCCCTTGGTTTATGCATATTCCTTCTGCTTTGTCTTACATCATGTTGTTTTTAACTGTGGCTTGTTGGTGGTTTGTTATATGTGAACTACCACAGGGACTCGTGTAAGAGAGCTAACCACGTGGGCCCGTGTAATAGGGTTATCTCATGCTTTTGTAAGAGGGCCGAGAGGTTCAGACATGGCAATGCCCCAGCATCTGCTATCACATGAGACTATCTTGTGCTTGTGTAAAAGGGCCGAGTGGGTCGATCATGGCTAGGTTCTGGCATGTCTATCTCGTGCCCGTGTAAAGGGGCCAAGAGGTTCATGGCAGCACCCTAACATGGCTATCGTTGGGAAGATTTCGTGGCATATCTATATATTACACCTGCATGCACTGTTTCCTTTCTTGTATTACTCAATTAGATGTCATTATCTAACTCGAGTGTTTTATACCCCTGGAACATTTACCGTTCCAGGTATATGAGATGTACCAGGTGATATAGGTTCCAGTGCGAGTAAGAGCAAGAAGGTGGTGCTTGGCTAGTTCTGGGTTTTTATTTCATTATGTACCCATGTAATCCAAGTGATGTATTGTAATAGCAACTAGGATGCTCAATCTTGTAATAAGTGTGTGAGTGTCCTATAGTTGTTCTAAGGGTTGTGGTTTCGATGTGCGTGCGTGGGTAATATCTCAATTAATGCACTTTAAATGTCATATGGGGAAGGTGCCATGATAAGGGTTTGTTCGCTAGCTTGGGCATGTGTTGCAGTTGTAACTAGAAGTAGTGAGTTGCGTCTTTTGGGTTTATTGAAAGTTGTATCCATTTCCTGTACATATAAAGGAAATATAGTGGAAACCCTTTTTATTTAGTTTCGGTTAAGTTTTCATATTCGATCCAAGTGCTTCCATTGGCGAGGGTTTCCATAACACCTATAGGTGATATTAGCTTATATTTGATATTATTGTGTATTTGGAAAAACAGGGCGTTACAGAAGGTTAGTACTGCTTAGCTTGTAAAAGTCGGGGTTCCTACTTTGCTCGTGAAAAGTGGAGGTTTCAGTTGAACCTATAAAAACTGCATATAGGTTATAGTTGAGCCCTAAAAATTAAAATTCTCAATAAGGAGCTAAGGTAGTGGACTAAGCAGTTGATCAAACCACTCTAAATTTTGTTGTGTATATGTTGCTTATTTTTTATATTTTTATTTTAATTGAGTTTCTCTCATCTGCTATCAGAATGATTTTCATGCACAAATTCATCTCATAACATCTTTTTTGAACTGTCATTAAAATGTTTTCCGAGTTGGAATCTTTTTAAAAAATTATACCCTTTTGCATCTTCAAAATTACGCTTCTTTCGTTACTGCCCTTTGCTATTACATAAAAATTATACGTCCAAATCTATCTCACATTCAATTTTCATATGATACATCTTTTATCCTACTCTATGAACTTAGATATTATTTTTCATCATCAAACATTTATGTTTTAGCTTTCATGGCATACATAATATCTTTCAAACATTAGTTTTTATTAGGGGTGAGCAAAGAAACCAATAAACCGTGAAAATCGTCCGCACCAAATCGCACCGCACCACGCTATTTTTTGAAGGGAGCGGTTCGGTATGGTTTGAGAAATCTCCAAACCGTGCGGTTTGCGGTTTGCGGATTTTTCGGTACAGTTAAAACCGAATCGAACCGATCAAGTAGAGTGTTAATAAAAAATTAAAAAAAAATAAAAATATATAAAAACCTAAAAGGGTAGAACACTAAAATGTTAAACAATGCAACTTGTGATGAAAAATGAAAACAAGAACAACAAACTAGAAACAAAAAGCATTGTTAAACGTGATGCAGCCTGTGATGGGGACTAAATTGTAATCTTCCCAGACAAGATAATCACTGATTGGTGGTCTTTCCTTGTATGTCTAAAATTTGTTTTTATTTGTAGATATAGTTTTAGATTCTGCTATGTATTTTGTATTTGTTTCAATGTTAGAGCTAACTCAACATTCTAATCAAATATAAAAATTTATAAGGTAGTAGATGAAGCAATAGAGTAAACATCGAACCGCGAAAATCGTACCTTGCAGTGCAGTCTGGTGCGGTTTCCATGCACCAAACCAGACCATGCAGTCTGGTTTAACACCAAACCGTATGTACAGTTTGGTGAATTAAATGTTCCCTAAACCACTCAAATCGCACCGTGTCCACCCCTAATTTTTATTATGCAATGATAAGTTTTTAAAGTCTATGTAATTTTATACTCATTTTTCAGTGCATGCATTTCATATGTTTTAAACTACACCTTCTTGAAGCAAAAAGGTTTCTTTAATCTGTTTCTCAAAATTACATGCATCCACATATCAATATTTTCATATATATCAAACCTCTTTCGTTACGGTGCATAAAAACTTGTATTTATATTATCCGTTGCAAATGTTTTTAAGTTTAAGAAAAAATAATATCTTCAAATAATTTTACTGCATCATAATTAAAATTATATTAAAAGTAATAAAAACACTCAATTCATCCCCTCTTAAGTGATCTTTCAATATCAAGCACACACACATCCATATCTTTGACATTCACCTTGGTCTAATACACCACTACCCAAATTTAATTGAACTCCACTCTTAATCCAATTTGTTAACTTTGCGAGATCCACCAAGTCACCACTCGACCCCTAAAATAAAACCTAATGGATCACTTTTACCCTTTATAAACCTATTTTCACATGTTTTCTAGTCTAAATCTATTTCTCAAATTTATTCAATTATTTTCAAAATAAGAGGTAAAGTTACTAGTCATTACATGACAAGTTCCTCTCACAGGCAATAGAGAAAACCCTAAATATCGGTTTGTGATTTGGCCTTCTTTTTTACATTACTATTTTTTAAATTAAAATTTCATTCAACTTTCACAGAAAGAAAGAAAGAGAAAGAAAGAAGCGACAACTACTACTATGAAACCATTAAATTAATTCACCAAACGTTATTATTTTTTGAAATTCTTTTAGATTTGAAGCTAATTATTTATTGTACAATTGTTTCGGCATTAAGAATTAAGAATGATCATAACCAAATTCAACTTCGTGTTTTATGTGATTATTATACGACGTAACTATTTTTCTAACAAAAGAATAATATAAACTTGGCTCAAAATTAATTACCTTATCAAGAAAATAAAGGAATTCAAAAACACCATATTATTTGCCACTTCATTATATTATATACATGACTTTAAACTATCTAAATATTAAGGAAATTAAATGCCAAACTCATAACTTAGGCTTATAAAGTGAAACTTGCAAACTTTACTACCACTAAATTACCACTCTATTTCTTTTCTAAAATTCAAATATTGTATGAAAAATCTGAAAATGTCATTTTATGAGTTTTTTCAAATTTAATTCAATTTTTTTAAAAAATAATCTGCTCTCAAATATCTATTTTTTATTTATTTTTTTATATTTAAATAATTTCCTAACTTTTTAATTTTTATAAAAAATATCATTTCAGAAAATTAAAAGTATTTTTCACAATTAAAACAGTTGATAAGCTTCATTAATGGCCGCCAGCCAACATCATCTCTCTTTCTCTGGCTTTCCTTTCAATTGTCCCTTTTAAGTTGCTTTCACAGCTAGCTAAGAGACACGCCTCTAGCCCTACCTTCGTGCTAGGCATGTTAGATGGCTGGTTTACCTACCCAATTCAAAGTTAGATTTCTTGCAAGACTACGCTGCATGTACGTAGAGGGTTAGGGTCATTGAAACACCATAAAATGACAAAAAATGTGTTCACACTAATTGCAAAATTATTTCCCCTTCTCTTGGTCACCTCATTTCTCCCCTTCCCATGACTACCTCCAATGATTGCTTGTCATCGCATTCCTCTCGTCGCATCAACTGTCATTGCATCCTCCCTCGCCATGAGAGAGAATGCAACAGAGGTCGATGCACGAGAGGCGAGGCTACGCGAAGCAGCTAGCCAAAGGCAATGAGAAGAAGGTGACGATAGGGCGATCGCTGGAGGCGGCCATGAGAATGGGAGAAAGAGAAAAGAGGAGGTGGCCAATGGGAGAGAGAGTAAATTTATAATTATATGAGGGGTATTTTGGTTATTTGTGTATGTGTGTATAATAGCATTTTTCTTGTTAAATATATACCTTAGAATCAAAGGCATGTATCTCTTGATAGACTATAATGTCATGTGTACATTTAATTTTAATGTTTAAGGTGATATTTTAAATTTCAATGTACAATATATTAATACACGACTATCTTCATGACTGTTAAAATTCATTGCCCACGTAACATTCTAATTTCTTAGATAGATATGGCAATTGATTACTAGAAATATTACGTTTTATCCACTTATAATTTAACTAAAAAATAGATAATGCTTATGGTCTAAGCTCCAGCATACAACTTACAAAATACAGTCTCATCTATTAGACAATTACCATTTGATAACTAAGTGGCCTGAAATTAAAGAGTTGAGAGTAACAAGTAATTTCTCATCGTGAGAAGTTATTAATAAAATAAATCTTTTCCATTCATTAATAAAATAATTGATGCTTGATGGACGCATCAGATTAAAAGAAAAGTTACACATATATTAGTCTTTTTTTCTGCTCACAAAAACAACGTAACAAAATCCATTAGAAAATTGAGTGTGTTTTATCAAGAAAGTGAGAGAAACCAATATAGAAAAGCGACAACAGCACTGCAGTGGCTTCATCATCATTAAACCCAAGTACGTAAAAATTATAAATTTTCAAAGATCCTTTTAAGAATTAGAAGATAATAATCTTCTACTAACATGTCATGTTTAGAGATTTATGATTTTCCATGAGCATTACTTGAATGTTTGATCCATGAATATCTCCCACTTATGAACCCAATTATGCAATTGGGTATTTAGGTTCTTTTTCCTCTGCTTGTCATATATGTAAGACAATTGAATCGGTTTCTTGTGATATTTATCAATTGTTTTTGAAATAGCCAAATTGTCTGTAGATCGCATCAATTATTTTAACAATTGAGTGAATTAAAGAGCATAAAGGACAAAATCATGTGGACAAATTAATTTTAATTGACGTATAACAATTGTTATATATATGGATAACGTTCTTTGTGAATGAAAGAAAGCGTGGAAATGCAATCGCGTAAAGGACGAAACGTCCTCTGTGATTGAAAGAATTGGCTTAATTCAAGAAAGCTCTGAATTGAGAATTGACAAAACGATTGCAATGGTTTTATTACATATATAAAACATTGAAAAGGGACAAATTGCTTTAAACTATGTTAAAGCATGAAAAGTGAGGTGGGTCACCACCGAATTGAAAGCATTATGTGATTGTTTTATGCTTTTACTTGTTTTATTCATCATAGATATGTGTACGAAATAGAGATGACAAATGGGCAGGTCAGACCGAATTTGGTCTACAAAGGAGGTGGGTCGAGTTGGACAATAGAAAATGGGGCACGGCCATATGACTCTTAATAAACGAGCCAAGACAGGTCGAGTCGGGCTAGAGTGCATAATTAAATATAAAAATTTATTATTGGAAGGTTTTTGGTGGGCTAGGTTGGGCCATGGGCCACAAAGCACTAGCCCGTTTGTTACAGTATTGGGCCAGCCCAACTTGTTTGCTACATTACTAAGCCAAGCTAGGCTGGGTTGGGAGGTGGGCCAGCCCATTTGCCAACTCTAGTATGAAAGCTTAACAATTTAAGCCAATTTTATGACTAGAAATTGATGGCATTTAAATTATTAATTCAATTATTATTACATGTTGCCTTATATGCATGATTTTATGTTAATTAAGAAGGTTTGTGATCACCAAAGAGACTAAACTAGAATGGTTGAATGTCATGCATAAAATAGCCATTTATTCATGACACTTATGAAATGCCCATTAAAAAAAATGGTGAATAAATATGTTCATTGATCATTAGAACTTTTAGATTTTCTCAAAGGAAAATCATTTATTTTTATGATTAGTGAACAAACTCGAAGAAAGATAAAGTTCTTAAATCAAATATATTTTGTTTATCCAAAGATGACATATGTATTTGGTTAAAGATTTTAATTTCTTGATAATGAAATGACATTTATTGATAATAGTATGTTGTAGCAATATACTCTAATGTTTTTATCTGAATCTATATATATCTTATTTGCAACAATTTCTCTTCATTCGCAAGCTTCTTTTATTACCGTATTTAATGGTTTGAACTTCTCTGAATGGAGTGAGCATGTCAATTTCCATTTAGGTGTGTTGGATCTTGACTTGGCACTTTTAAAAGTAAAGCCCGCTGCTATTACTAATTTGAACAGTGAGAAAGAGAAATCCAAATATAAAGCATGGGAAAGATAAGTCCAAATATTGAGCCCTATGTTTATGCAGATGAGTATTGCAAACAACATTAAAACTACCATTCCACAAACAGAAAATACAAAGAAATATCTGAAGTTTGTGAAAGAACATTTTCGTTCTGCTGATAAATCACTCGCTGATACATTAAAGGCACAACTCATGACCATGAAGTTTGATGGGTCGCGGAGTATGCAAGAACATACCATTGAGATGACTAATATTGCAACAAGTTTGAAGGCCTTCGGAATGGTTGCGGATGACTCCCTAGTTCATTTTATTCTGAACTCACTGCCTCCTGAATATGATGCTTTTCAAATTAACTATAACACTATTAAGGACAAGTGAGATGTTAATGAATTGACCACTAAGCTTATTTAGGAGGAAAACAAACTTAAAAATTCAGTAAGTCATTCCATCAACCTCACCATTCAGGGAGCTAGTAAAGTGTTAGAAGCAAAACTTAAAAGTTTTAAGGGAAGAAAAAAAAAAAAAAAAAAAGCTTGCTAAAACTCCTCAGGCTAATAAGAAGGAACAAAATAATGATAAGTGTCGATTCTGTAAGAAAGAAGGACATTATCAGAAAGATTGTCCTAAATGCAAGGCTTGGTTTGAAAAGAAAGGTATGTTAAATACTTTTGTATGTTTTGAATCAAACTTAATTGATATTCCTCATAATACTTGGTGGCTTGATTCTAGTGCCACTACTCATATATCCAATATGATGTAGGGATTCGTTACAAGCCAAACCACAAGCCAAATTGAAAATTTCCCATATATGGGAAATTGTATAAAGGCTCCAATTCAAGGCATAGGGACTTATCATTTAGTCTTAGATATTGGTTATCATTTACACCTATTATAGACTCTTTATGTTCCTTCAATTTTTAGGTGATGTTTTAGTCTTGTGATTGGTTTTAATGATGAAAAACAACAATAAGTTTTGAATCCTAAGTCAAACAAAAATCAATTTAACATACAATGAAAAAACGATTTCACATACTTTGTTAACATGATCAACCAAACTATATTCTTATACATGGAGATTTACACAAACAAATATTATGATGAAATCCCCTAAATGATTAAAAAATAAAATTAGTTTTGAATTATTGGTCAAAATTAAGCTAAAATTTTTCAAAAGCAAAAGACCATCAATTGATGATGAAAATCAATTTTATTTTGATGATGAAATTATTGTGTAAATGGCTATTAACTTGGTACTCTAAATTACTTTTATAATCTATTAAACACTAAAATTAAAACTAATTTCATCATGTAATCCAATGTCAAAAATCTTCTAATAAATTTCTTGATGACATTTGGAATATTATGTTTTTATTTGATTAAAAATATTATATCAATGAAAATAATTTTGAAGTGTAGAAAAAGTTTCAAATTGATTTTTTTGTTGTTGTTACAGTAATTTTCGGTAGCTATAGTATTTTCTGGTTCTACAATGATTTTGCTATAATGCTGCAATACCAGTCGATCGTTTCTTACAAACAGTCAACCATTTGCTACAATAGCAGTTGATCATTTCTTATAACCAGTCGACCGTTTCTTACAAGTAGTCAATTGTTTGCTACAGTAGCAGTCGACCGCAGTTGACCGTTTTTATGTGAGCTCTCGATTCTTTAATGTCAACTGCCTCTGCATCATGAGTTAGCGATTGTTCTTCAAAATAATCGACCGCCTTGCTTCACCAGTTGACCGTTATTTGAATCTTTGAGCTAATCGGTCGACCAATTACTTGAATCAGTTAACCGTTTCTATTGTAGAAAGCTCCAACGGCTAGTTTGACATCTTGCTCGAGACGCTCCATCCACTACTAACAGTTATATTTTTTAATGGGCTCGAGATGCATTATAAATAGAGAATAGATGGATGATTCAATATACAGAAGGGAGTTCACTATAAGCTTACAAATGTTTATTCTTCAAGTGCTTCATTATTTTATTCATTTCTCTCTCGAAGGCGTTACATTCATTTTGCATCATATGTTTACAAGCCTTTGATTATTTTAAAGAGATCTTGTAATCTAAGAGTTTCATTTCTTAGAATCTATTTATAGTTTTATCTCTTGTAATTCCTAGTAAAATTAGCTAGAGGGCCTACATTGCTTGAAGGAGGATTATTTTTCCTAACTTTTTGCTGAAAGGTTTGTTTCTTTAAGTAAAAGATTGTATATTCCTAACTTGTTGGTAGAAAACTTGCTTTTTCAAGCAAAATGCTGTATATTCCTAACTTGTTGCTAGAGGGCTTATCCGAAATGATAAGAGGATTATGGTAAATTGCTTGAAAAATCTTTAATGAGGAGCTAAAATAGTGGAATAAGCTTGGTTTTTAAGTCAAACTACTATATTCGTTGCGTCCCTTCTTTGCTTGTACTTTTTGTTTCATTTATTGTTTCAAGCATTTCAATAATCCTCACTTGCACTAAAATCTCATTTTTCATAAAAAAATATTTTCAAGTTCAATCAATTTTTTAAACAACCCAATTCACCCACATCTAGGGTATTGGTGCCATTGTTATACAAACCTATCACTAGGAACCTTATTTCTCTTTCAAAATCGGATGTTTGTGATTTTGGTTTTAATTTTGGACATGGTTGTTTCAGTTTGTATAAGAATTCTAGACTTATTGGTTATGGTGTTCTTAGTAATGGTTTATATAAATTGAAACTTAATGATAAATTTGTTGAATATATGCTTATTGTGCATCAAAATATTGGAATTAAACATAATATGCTTAATGAAAGTTCAGCTTACTTGTGGCATAAGCGTTTGTGCCACATAGCCAAAGAAAAACTAGAAAGATTTATAAAGAATGAGATTCTACAGAATCTAGATTTTATTAATCTTGGTTTATGTGTGGATTGCATTAAGGGAAAATAAACTAAACATAATAAGAAAAGAGCCACAAGAAGCACTCAGCGTCTTGAAATTATGCACACTGATGTATGTGGACCTTTTGAAACTCCATCTTTTGGTGGAGAAAAGTATTTTATCCCCTTTATCGACGACTTTTCACTATATGGATACGTTTATTTGCTTAAAGAAAAATATCAAGCAGTGAATGCTTTTGAAGTATACATTAATGAGGTTGAAAGGGAATTAGCCAAGAAAGTAAAAATTGTAGGATCTGATAGAAGGGGTGAATACTATGAGAAATATGATGAAACAGAACAATGTCTAGGTTTATTTGCAAAACTTCTTGAAAGACATGGCATATGTGCACAATATACTATGACATACACATCTTGGCAAAATAGTGTGGCAAAAAGGCGTAATCGCACATTGATGGATATGGATAGGAGTATGATGAGTAATTCATCATTACCCAAGTCATCGTTGATGTATGCATTAAAAATAGCAATGTACTTACTAAATAGGGTTCCCAGAAAGGTAGTTACAAAAACTCATTTTGAGTTGTGGATAAATAGGAAACCCAATTTAAGGCACCTGCATGTTTGGGGTTATCCAGCAGAAGCAAGAGTTTATAATTCACATGAAAGAAAGTTAGATTCTCGAATGGTTAGTGGTTACTTTATTAGTTACCCAGAGAAATCTAAAGGGTACATCTTTTATTGTCCTAACTATAGTCCAAGAATAGTAGAAATTGGTAATGTGAAATTCCTTAAAAATTGTGAAGTTAATGGGAGTGAGGAACAACGAAATGTGGACATAAAGGAAGTTAAGATAAATGTTCCTTTATCTGTGAATGTTTCTTCCTCCATTGTTGTTCCAAAAGTTGTTCCAATTGTTGAAGAACGTCATAACAACATTTGAATGATGAAACACCCCTTGAAGAAACTAACTCACAAAGAGCTGATGCAAATGAGTTATAAGAAATACCTTTGAGAAGATCTCAAAGAATAAGGAAATCAACTATTCCAATCGATTATGAAACTTATTTGCAAAAATCAGATCTTGACGTTGGAATTAATAAAGATCCAGTTTCAATTTCACAAGCCATAGAGCATTTCTGAATGAAAATCTTGAAGAGAAAGGTTATATGGACCAACCTAAATGTTTCCTAATTGAAAGAAAAGGTCGTATGGTGTGTAAACTTATGAAATCAATATGGACTTAAACAAGCTTCCAAGCAATGGTACATCAAGTTTAATGATACCATCATCTCTTTCGGTTTTGAAAAAAATATTGTTAATCGTTGCATATACCGAAAGATGAGTGGGAGAAAAATTCTATTTTTAGTTCTATATATTGATGATATCTTGCTTGCTACTAATGATTTGGGCATGCTGCGTGAGACAAAAGAATATCTCTCAAAGAATTTTGAAATGAAAGATCTGGGTAAGGCATCTTATGTGATAGGAATTGAAATATTCCGTGATAGATCACAAGGTTTGTTGGGATTGTCTAAAAAAGCCTATATTGAAAGAATTCTAAAGAGATTTAATATGAAAAAGTGTTATGCTGTAATTGTTCCAATTTAGAAAGGAGGCAAATTTAGTCTTATGCAATGTCTAAAGAATGATATAGAACGAAAACAAATGGAATCAATTCCATATGCTTCTGTTGTGGGAAGTCTAATGTATGTGCAAACTTGTACAAGATCAGATATCAGTTTTGTGGTGGGCATGCTAGGCAAATATCAAAGTAATCCTAGAATTGATCATTGGAAAGCTATAAAGAAAGTTTTAAGATATCTTCAAGGCTCTAAGAATTACATGCTCATGTATAAAAAAACTAATCACTTGGAAGTGACTGATTACTTAGATTTAGATTTTGCTAAGTGCATTGATAGTAGGAAGTCCACTTTTGATTATTTGTTTCTTCTTAGAGAATGAGCAATATCATGAAAAAGTGTTAAGCAATATGTTATTGCCTCATCCACTATGAAAGTAGAATTTGTGACATGTTTTGAAGCAATAATGCATGCATTATGACTGTAGAACTTTATTTCAAGACTTGGGGTTATCGACATCATTACCAAGCCGTTAAAAATTTACTGTGATAATTCTGCAGTAATGTTTTTCTCCAAAAACAACAAATACTCAAGAGGTGCCAAGCATATGGAATTAAAGTATTTTGACGTTAAAGAGGAAGTTTAGAAACAAAAAAGTGTTTATTGAGCATATTAGAATAGATCTCATGATTGCACATTCATTAACTAAAGGTTTACAACTAAAGACATTTAAGGAACACGTACATAGAATAGGTCTTGGTTGTCCTTGTGATGTACTAAAGTTAACACTCTGAGCTAACTTATGCATTTCTGATATACACTATTTCTAGTTTCTAGTTATGATGTGCACATTATTGTTGTAACGACCCGTTAGGGGGTCTGGACGTTTTTGGGTATTTTATTTTGGGTTCAAAAATTTTTGCTTTAATTAATTGAGGGTTGAAAATATTCTCTTTGTTTATTGGAATGAAGAGTAAGTGGAAATGAGAATTTGATAGCCCAACTAAATGGAATCCAAAAATGTGGGGAAAGTCCAAGTAGATTGGGCCATTGAGATATGTTTTGAATTTTAATTATATTATGAATGGGATTGGATTATGATAATTTATTTGGGTTAGTAAGTTGGGCCATGGAATGGCCCACGGCATGGGCTGAGCCCAATTGAGAAATGAAATTTGAAATTTTAAAAGGAAATCATAATAAATTAAATTGGCCAGTAAATGTCAATAATGCCCTTGGTCTTCCATTTGACCATTGTAAAGGTGAAGGGTAATCAGGTCATTTCGACCAAGTTGTAGGTGCAGACTATGCATTTCCTTCTTCATGCTTCAGCTGCATCGGTGACCTTTAATTGCTGTGTGCCTGCCTTTCCTTTTTTTTGCAACTCTTTCATCCTTCTTCTTCTTCTTATCTCTCTTTTTCCCTCCTGGTTGCTGGTATTTCGTTTGGGTTGATAGTAACTTCAAGAATTGAGGATTTTTCTGCATAGTGAAGTTATCAGGCAAGTTCTTATTGCACTCTCTCTTAATTTTCAGTGTGAGCTCCCTTGTTATTTATTCTCTCGTGCAAGTTCCCCTGTTAGTCTCTTCATTTTAGTCACTGTGAGGGGTTATATATATAGACATGTAAAATATATATTTATACGCTTGTTGCTGCGTATGGTTCACTTTCTGCTAGACTTCATTGAGTCTTCATATCTGGGTATCTGTTGGAGTCTTCTTGTGGTCTCAAAATGGGGTTTGTTTTCACCCCAAGCTTTCTTCGTGAATGGCATTTTATATAGCTAGGTGAGGATGAGAACCTCTGTTCATTCTATATCCAAAGAAGCAGTGTTCAATGTATATATATATATATCTATGTGTATATCACCTCTGAATGAGCTCGCTGATCCAAATGCTTCTTATATGTATATGTGTTGTGTTTGAATGTAAAATGTCCAGTCCATTCGAATGATTTTTTGAGGTATTTGGAGGTCTCGCATCAAACAGCAAAAGCTGAACTGGAAATAAATATATACTGTTCACCCATATATGAGACCCACTTGTAAATACATATATACAATATGCGTAACGAGCTGATACCCCTCAGAGATTTGTAAAGCTTATTAGAGCATGCCCTGCCTAGCTAATCCACCATATATTCATGCTTAAACAGTCATTCGAATGCCCCTGTTATGTTCTGTTTGGCAAACCCAGTTATATATATATACACGTTCAATTTCATTGATATTCCAGTGAGCTCGTTCCAGTTCTTTCCGCGAACTCGTTCCAGCTCTTTGCCGCAAGCTCACACCTATATGCTCTCTGACCGTAAGCTAAATCGCGAGCTCGTTCCCGCGAGCTCATTCCTCAAGCTCTTGGCCACGAGCTCTTGTCGCGCGCCTAACCTCAAGCTCGTCCAGCGAGCTTTTGCCCAACCCCTTGACCGCAAGCTCGTTCAACGAACTAATGCTCACCTCATAACCTCGAGCTTGTTCGCTTGTCCTTCCTGTGAGCTCTCCCGAGCTCTCTCCGTAAGCCTCGAACTCATGACCTCGAGCTGGTCCCGAGCTCATCCCGCATGCCTTTGAATGGGAGCTATCAGCTCTTACCCTATTTATTTACCTTTCCTTAACTGAAGTAAATGTTTGCATTTTCTTTAATTTATATTTTACTTTCATTTACTTTAATACATAAATGTAAATAAGAAAGTACCCCCATTTGGATTCAATAAAAATATCAAAAAAATCAAAATTAATAAAAATAAAAAGTTAGAATTTTGGTTTTAGTACAAATTTACGAATTTACAATTTTACCACCATTGAAATACATAGTTTCCGTTTCTTGAAAAATTTATTAAAAATTATTTTTTCAACAATGAATGCTAGTTATCAAATTATCGGGAATTAGTTTTTCAAAATGAAGATATTTTCAAAATATGTTTTATTTGGTCCATTGCTTTAGAAAAATTTCAAGTTTATGTTGGTTAGCAATTTCGCGTGGTGTGGTCATTTGATTGCATGAGGACTAATCATAAAATTTGAGCTATGAGCACGAATGCAAGTAAATGCATACTATCACTAGTTAAATGAAATCACAACAATCATATGATGGGAAAAATAGTTATTAAATTTATAATACTCCTCAGCTGGTGAATCGATATTTAATATTAAATAGCATCTCTCAAAGAAGTATTCTTGTGTTCTAAATTACATCAAGCATTTCTGTGTCATAAATTACATCTTGAATGTGGTCAACGTTATGAAGTAAGATATGTTGAATTTATCTGATGATGGAAAAATACCCGGTATAGGTAAGTAATGTTGAAAGTATGAATATCGCAGAAACAAGAATTTAAATACATGTGGTTGGCAAATGCATACATGATGCATACATGTACATGTTACATATATATATGTTTTGCGCACCTATTATTTTGCACGGAGGGAGAAAGGGTACCCTGGAGCACTTGGCACGGGACGAGGTGGCCATAGCCCGGCAGGTTGGCTCCATATTTATTTGTGAGGTTTTATAAAACTTATGCACTTTTGCATGCATTGATTTATGGCTTGAGAGCCGGGGAAATTGATATTGGTATTGAAATGATGCACTCTTGCATGTATTGATTGATGGCTTGCGAGCCTGTGAGAATTAATAATGGCATTGAAATTTTATGCACATTTGCATAGTGATACATAGTGATATGATATATTGAGTTAAATTGATGAATTCATGAATTTGGAATCTTGTATATAACTGTGGAGTCCTTGATTACTCTTCTTGATGTCATCATGTTCTTGGATCCTATATATTGTTCCTTGTTTCTCAAACTTGCTGAGCCTTGTGGCTCACTTGATCTTTTTTGCCATTCCAGGTAAAGGAAATACGGTTATTGGGGGCGAGTCTAATAGGACTGCTGCCAAGGGATAGTGGTGTACGAAGATGCGTCCTAACTTTAAAGATTCTAGTTAGTGATTTGGTGAGGTTTGTAATAATGAGAATTTATTATGTTATTGGCATTTGAGCATCTTATCATTTTATTTGTCCATCGAGCCTAGAGTTATGAGATATTGGGAATGTAATTGAACCTTGATTTAATTTCCGCTGCTAGAAATGAAATGAGTTGTTATTTGAGTTCAGTTTGTTCTATATCATCTATGTAAGGACTTTCTTTCGAATATTCAGAAACGGGCCTTACAATTGTGTTTTGATATGTTATGACATAAATTGTCTAGAAACATTATTGTGGACTATCATGAAATTATATGTGTCATTTATAGGCCTAGTATGATAGGACGTTGGTGTTTGTGGTATATGAAAAGAAGTATGTTATGTGATCAATGTACAACCACTATAACCCGCATCTAGTGTTTTATCATATTGAGATAATTATGATGTTTTAGGAGGATGAGTTTTTGATGCTTAAGGTTATAATGTATCATACTTACATTTTAAGTCTTAGTTTCATCCAATTTTCAAGTCAAGTGGGAGAATGTTAGATAGTTACCGTTTGGTAACTAAGTGGAATGAAATTAAGGAGTTGAGGCTAACAAGTAATTTTCTATGGTGGGAAGTTATTAATAAAATAAATCTCATCCATCCATTAATAATATAATTGATGCTTGATGGATGCATCAAATTAAAAGAGAAATTACACATATATTAGTCCTCTCTCTACCCACAAAAATAACACAACAAAATCCATTAGAAAATTAAGTGTGTTTTACCAAGAAAATGAGATAAACCAATTTACAAAAGCGACAACTGCATTGTAATAGCTTCGTCATCATTAAACCCAAGTACGTGAAAATCATAAGCTTTCGAAGATTCTTTTAAGAATTAGAAGATAATAATCTTCTACTAACATCATCTAGATTGCCTTTTAAGGATGGCTCAAGTAATAACCAACATTTCATAACAAGTATAACATTGTGAGTCTGAACATTTTCTTTCTTGTCTCTTAATGTGAATATTTATAATTCTTTCCTATGTACCCAAAAAAAAATGCAAAGTGGATAGAATGCAATAAAAATAACAGTCATTGAATAGTTTAAAATTTGGAAATGTGGTTCTCAATTAAGAAAAAGGAAGACTGGATGTAAAAATAACTTACTTTCCCTCAACCCCTGGGAAACATTCAAAAACAATTCTTCTTCAACTCTTAGAAAGTAAGAAGTCTGGTAAATTGAGAATATTAAGTTTATAAAAACAACTTTTTTAAAGACCCTAATTTATTATACAACTTTAAATTTCTCACCAATAAACAAATACTCTTCTTTTCTGTCCTTTTTCCCCTCATTGTTTATTCAAATATCTAATTTTTGCCTACTTCATAATATGATTCGAAGTCAGATCCATCAATATCAGAAGGCGTTTTGGTCTTCAAAGTCAAATCCATCAATATCAGAAGGCATTTTGGTGTTTTAAATGCAAAACACAAAGTCCATCCACTTTCCAGCTTGGCCCTATTTAAATTTAACCGTAAGGGGTTATATGGTAATGTTTCCCAAATTATGGGGCTTCTAAGGACACTCAATTTTTTCCAAGTATTTTCAAGGTAGCTTTTTTTGAAACACAACTGGGATGGGGCAGTGGGTATTTGATCCATAGGAAATCTCATGATCTCCAAATGGGAGCCCAATCACTCAGCCTATCCTTAAGACAAGTCTGGGTGCCTTGGTGGGACGATGCCATGTTGGTTGATCTTGTTCATCTTATACTCTTTTGGTGGGCGGGTCCTTGTTTGATCTAAGACTAGGTTCGTTGACCTAAGTTGTTCGAAAGCCCTCTACTGAGCTTCGGTCTTCTGAAGCTATCGCTTGCTTCAAACGTCTAAAGTTGACATTGTCTGCCTTTATTCATCTGAAGCTAGCCAGTATAATTTTGATCAATTGAAGCTGAGGTTCAGTCAAATGAACCACTCTGATGCTCATTCTACTCTCTTTTCCAAACAACTGACGTTCTTAGGGCAATTTATGGTTTAAATAGGGTCGGATTTCCTCAAGGCTTAAACATGTTGAGTCAATTTCCAACATGTTTAAGTCCGACTTCATTTAGCCTGTTATTTTTCTTAATTCACCAGAATGAGTAAATTTTACCAAAAATTCGATTTGTCTTCAAAACCTTTTTATTTTTGTAAAACACTTTTTTCCCAAAACCCTCGAGGGTCATTTTAAATCTCAAGGTAGGTCACGACATTAATTTTTTTGGTGATTGTTTATTGTTGAACTCAAACCCAAACACAATATATTCATATGCTTCACGAAACCTCCATTTCCCATTCTCACATTTTTAGATTCTCTATGGCCAAGACAACGTCCCTTTTGAAAAGGAGTGGCCTCTATGGTCAAACACACAACCTCATGCCATGCATGTGATATGCTCTACACACAGGGGCTTTAATGAAAGACTTAGTGGTTAAGCTTCCAAGCACTAAGAGTTCTCCAATTGATACTCACCTCTCTCCTTAATTGGTATCTTGTCTAGGAAAAGGTTCTCTCTCCTAAGCTCACAAAGATTCTCCTTATTTTCCATCTTTTTCTCTCAAATTTCTATGTAATGATGTGTATGAAGAAAATGAGCAAAAAACCCTATTTTCCAGCTCTTTTATGTTGCCCTTACAAGTGCCCAATCGCCCTACTTGATGCCTTATTAGTCTCTTTTATAAGGGAATTTTGGTCCACCAAGATTTGAAGATCAAACTACAAACTTTCCCTACAAATTTTGGTTTATCTCCCCTTCTCTTCCAGCTTGTTTGTCTTTGTTAAGATATGATTTGTATATACTATCTTTACAATATAGTAACCATATATTTTGTTAAGATATGATTTGTACATAGTATCTCTACAATATAACAACTATATATCTTGAGATATATAGAATATATGTAAAATATAATATTTCCTTTTTTAGTAGTTTAAGTTCATGTTTTAACGGTTGTACATACCATTCAATTGTGAAATGAAAAGATACGTTGTTCTATCACATGGTATCAGAGCCATAATGCTAACCTAACCTTAGTTAGGTTAGAAGCAGCAACAACCGCCCTCCATCATAGTGGCCATCCATCATCGGCCCTGTCTCAATTGTTAGCCCTTACAATCGCAACTAACACTATCCATCCTCGCACGCCTTGCCAAGATTGGGCGATCAATCACCTTAGCTATTACCCATCCTCGTTAATTCCCAATTGCCCTTGTCAGTTGTCATCACCCAATCAAATAGTTGATTGCCAATCATCCTTGCTGGATCTGAGTCGTCATTGTTGTCACTAGCCATCTTTCATCAGGCAACCAGTTTAATGGCGCCTATCATCCTACAGACCCAAAGCAAGCTAAATCCACTTACCCAAATCCTAGTCTTACGCAATAACCTTGTTACCGGTCGTCTTTTATGCATCTCAGATTTGATCTCCATCCATGGCAGCCAAGGCTAATACTATCCCAGTCATTGTCATTATCCCACAATTTTTCCACACACCTATTATACCATGCAAAAATTGAATGGCTAGAATTACTCCACTTAGTCTTCCATTGTAGATATCTGGTTTCTTAGTCAAGGACTCAAGGATCACTTAACCAAGCCAGTTGCCAATATTCCTATGAACCATCAACTAACATGGATGAAAGTGGATGCCCAGTTCTTATGCTTGTTGTGGCAGACAAGTGAATCCATCTTAATACCTATTTTTTGCCCTCTTTTTGCATGTAGTGCCCTATAGAATTGTGCTCGTGAGTTATATATGAGTGACATAGCTCATATCTACGATGTTATTGGTGAATTATTTGGTCTACAACAAAATGAGTTAAACATGACGACATATTTGGGTTAGTTTCAAGCCACAATTATTGAATTCAATGAGCTTATGCCATTTGATACAGATATCAAAAACCAACAAAAACAGCAGGATCAAATGTTTATTGTTCTTTGCCTTAAGGGATTCAATCAAAGCTTGAGCTTATCAAAATGCAAATTTTGGGCAATACATCTCTTCCACCTTTGATGGAGATCTTTGTCAAATTACTTCACACTACATCCTCTACTGTAGATTATGGTGGTTCAGTCCTTGAAAAATAGTTTACCCTTGCCACAATTCAAACTAGATTCCATTCTAATCTTTGAGGTAATGTAAAGGGTTGTGGTGGTGGTGGATGTGGTCAATCTCGATCCTAATGTACATGTTGTAATAGTATCGACCATACTAGGGAGACTTTGTTACGACCTTCATGGTTGCCCACCTCACACAATCAATACAGCTCAAGTTGTTACTAACAATTCAAAGATCTAGTATTCTACTTGTTAGAGAATTGTAGGAAGAATCCTGAATTAGTGGAATCCAAAATTAATGGGATTAATGTCACAGTATTTTAGGAAATTATCTTCTATTATTATCTTGCCTATTATATTCTCTTATAGCTAAGGAATTATTTCCATTTTTACAGCATCCTAGATTAGGAAATTAATCTTGTGTATCTTATAGCATCCTAGATTGGGAAATTAATCTTGTATATCTTACAACATCCTAGATTAGGAAATCACTCATGTGTATATATCTTAGAGAATAATGAGATTTGTGTGAGTTATTCACCCCAAAACCCTATCTTTTTTCATGGTATTAGAGCTCGATTCAACCTAGTTAGCACAACTAGAAGAACCAATCACTATGGCTGGCAGAAACCTTGACAATGCAATCTAAACAACTGTAGATTCCTCTACCTCCTCCAATCCACCATCTATGAGTATCTTATCAACCCCTTTATCCTTCAACAATCATTCCTTACAGAATACTCAACACAAATTGAGCGGAAAAAAAATTGAGAATGGTTTCAATTTGTTATTCTTGTAATTAAAGGCAAATGAAAGTTTGGCTATCTCTCTAGAGCAATTTTAACTTGACTCGTGGATAAAATGGATTATCAAACATGGGAGATTGAAAATTCAATTGTCATAGCATGACTTATTAACTTGATGGAGCCAAAGATTAGACGAACCTACCTATCTTACAAGACTGCTAAGGAAGTATGGGAGGCAGCATAGGAGATATATTCTGATTTTGAAAGCACAACCCAATGTTTTGAGATACGGTCTACTATTCAAACCACTTGACAAGGCAATCTTAGTGTTACTAAGTACTACAATACTTTGATAGAGTTATGGTAGGAGATGGATCTTTTTTATGATCATAGTTGGGAGTGTCCTACTAATAGTTTAAAATACAGTAAAATGCTGGAGAAGGAAATGATAATTTAGATGAAGTATGCGGTTGACTACTAGGCACCAAACCACTTCCATCCTTCCGGGAAATGTTTGCAAAAGTCAGAAGAGAGCAAAAAACATGTAATGCTCAACTTCTTTGTGGACTCACGTTCAAGCTCTGTGCTTGCTATGTTTAAGCGTGAAGAAAATTCTTCCCTTTCTCGGGACAAATTGTAGTGTGTGGCCACTGTAATAAACTCTATCACACAAAGGAAACTTGCTGAAAAACACATGGTAAGCCAGCAAATTGAAAGCTAAAAAATAAAAGGAAGACAACGCTCAACATATACTACTGCAGTTGCTCCTGAAACTAAGAAAGGCTATTGAACCTAACCACCAAACAGTTAGAGCTCCCTCACAAGCTGTTGAGCCACACACAACTAAGGGACCAAACACCTTAGCCACTAATCCAATAGTCTCCATGACAAAAAGGTAATATGACATATTCCTTATTATCTAGAAAAATGAATGAGAATTGTTGGATAGTAGATACTAGAGCCTCCGATCATGCGACAAGTTCTATGGCTGCAATAAATAAGTTCCAACCTAGTGATAAGAACTTGAAAGTCTTGATGGCAGATGGTGTTGTCTTCAGTTATGGGACAAGGGATAGTTTTAAGTGTTTGGTTTGCAATTGAAATCTGTGTATTACATGTCTCTTAAGTTAAAATGCAATCTTCTCTCTATTAGCAAGATAACTCAAGACATGAACTGTATTGTGACTTTCTTCCCTTCTCATTGCATATTTTAGGACTGATCTTCGGAGAGGATAATTGGTAGTGCAGACGAAAAGATGGGTTTTATTATGTTTTATCACGACCCAAGTGTGACAATGGCTTTCTTTCCAATCCGGTTAGGATCGGAGTATGTGCTGCTTAGAATAGAGCAGGCGCAGAAACGATATTAAAAAGAAAAGAGAGAGAGGAGAAGAGCGGCAGAGAGAAGTAGAATTCAATAATTTCTCATTTGATGCTTTCCATAGTCATGTAACGAACTATATATAGGCTGCCCAAGGGCAGATTCCCTAGCCCGGCCGTTGCAACAGACAGCCAATTGTCCACATGCATAGGAATATTCTAATTGTCCAGTCAAGTAATAAGGAAATACTGAAATAAAAATTACAGCAATATTAGTAATGCAAAAGTAATTAAATTGGCAATAAATTGTAGTCATAGGGGTCGGGCACGCGTGACAATTCCCCCCTTGTTAGCTCTCTCTTGTCTTCAAGAAAGACTGAGGAGGCTAGCTGATCTAGGAAATTGTTGTAGTAACTGTGGCAGATATTCCCATGTGCACTCTTCCTCACCAGCACCCTACCACTCAACCAACACTTGTATAATATGTGACCCTAGCTTGTAGATGACCCTGCGGTCCAATATCACCTCTAGTTCCACCACTCTCTTGATTTCTTTAGGCATTTGTGGCAACGTAGGACTCACTAATTGTGCTCCGGCTAACTTCTTCAATAGCGAAACATGGAATACAGGGTGGATGCGAGACTTCTCAGGGAGTTTCAGCCGATAAGCCACTCGGCCAATCTTGGCAATTATCGGTAAAGGCCCGAAGTACTTTGGGCTAAGTTTGGATACAAGCCCTAAAAAAATGAACTTAAGATGGGGGGTATCGCAGCCTTAAATATACTTCCTCACCCACATTGAACTCTCGATCACTTCTTCTGCGATCAGAGATTTGCTTCATCCTATTTTGAGCCAATGCCAACTCTCTTTTTAACTGTTGTAGCACTATTTTTCTTTATTGCAAATAGTCTTCCACTTTAGCCACTATTAAGTAATTCCCTACAATCAGTATCAAGGGGGGTTGGTAACCAAAAATAGCCTCAAACGGTGACATTTTGAGTGATGAGTGGTGGTTAGAGTTGTACCACCACTATGCCATAGGCATCCATTTATGCCACTCTTTAGGGTGCAGAAAACTCATGCACCTCAGATAACTTTCTAAGCTTTGGTTCACCCTCTCGGTTTGGCTATCCGTTTGAGGGTGATATGCCGTGGACATGTTCAACCTCGTCCCCAAGGCCTTCATGAGCTCCTACCATAACAGATTGGTAAAAACCTTATCCCGGTCTAAAATAATAGTCTTTGGAATACCGTACACCTTAACCACCTGGTCCAAAAATATTAGGGCCTCATCTTAGGTTGTAAAATGGGCCTTATGAAGTATGTGAATTTAGTGACCCTATCAACAACTACCAAGATGTTAAACCTTCCCTCAAATTTCGGCAGCCCTTTAATGAAATCCATAGAGATGTTTTCCCAAACTTGGTCTGGAATCGATAAGGGTTGTAGAAGCCCAAGGTAGGCTACTGTCTCACTCTTGCACCGTTTGCACACCTCACAAGCCATGACAAATTTCTTCACCTCTGTTTTAAGACCCTGCCAATGAAACAATTGTTTTACCCTTAGGTAAGTGTTTTGTACTCCCGAATGCCCTCCTAAGGCTGACTCGTGGAGAGATCACAGTATTCTCTTCTTGAGATCATCATTATCTCCCACCATTATCCTTCCATGGTATCTCAACACTCCTCCACTTAAACTATATCCATCCTCACCTTTGTTGCCCGTAGCAACTTTTTCCAATACTTGTTTGATCTTTGCATTCCCTTCATAGTTGTCTATAATTTCCTTGCACCAATCAGGAATTACCGTAGTTATAAGGGCCACTTCCCTAACTTCATAACACTTGGACAAGGCATCGGCAACCACATTTTCTTTCCCTTTTCCATACTGGATCACATAGTCCAACCCCATAAGCTTAGATATCCCCTTCTTTTGCAGCGGGGTGTGCAATTTCTGTTGCAACAAAAATTTCAAGCTTTCATGGTCGGTTTTAATTATAAACCTCCTTCCCTCAAAGTAATGTCGCCACTTATCAACAGCCATTAACACAACCAAGAACTCATTCTCGTAAATGCTTAATCCCACATGTTTTGGTCCTAATGCACGGCTGAGAAAGGCTAGGGCTCTACCTTCTTACATCAACACTGCCCCAATACAGGTTGCTCAAGCATTGCTCTCCAATACAAATGGTTTACCAAAATCAAGTAGCCCGAAAGTGGGAACTCTACTCATTGCTTCCTTTACCCTTTCAAAGGCTATGTCAGCTTCATCACCCCAATTAAACCCTTCTTTCTTCCAGAGCCCTATTAAGGACTTACTAATAACAACATATCCCTTGACAAATCTGCGATAGTAACTAGTGAGGCCCAAGAACCCCCTTAAAGCTCTGACTGATTTGGGTTTTGGCCAATTCAACATAGCCTCTATCTTGCCAGGGTCGGTGCTGACCCCATTTTCTGAGATCACATGCCCTAGATACTCCACTAAAAGCACATTTGGACCTCTTGATATAGAGATCATTGGATTTAAGGATCTCAAAAGTGGTTTTAAGGTGTTTTAGGTGAGTTTCAAAGGATGGACTATAAATAAGTATGCCATCGAAGAAAACCAATATAAACTTTCTTAGGTGAGGCTCAAAGATTCGATTCATTAGTGATTGAAAAGTGGTTGGGGCATTGGTGAGCCCAAATGGCATCACCAGAAACTCAAAATGCTCATGATGGAATCTAAAAGCCGTTTTAGAAGTGTCTTTGGGTTTCATCCTAATTTGATGATAACCCGAGCGAATGTCAAGTTTAGAAAAGAATTTGGCTTAGTTTGGTTCATCCAAAAGATCTTCCACTAAAGGTATAGGGAACTTGTCATTGATAGTCATAGCGTTAAGTTGGCGATAGTCCACACAAATACACCATGAACCATCCCCTTTTTTTACCAATAAAACGGGAGAAACAAAGGGGCTATGGCTGGGTTTAATGATTAACTGTTGCAACATTTCCCTATCTATGGTTTCAGTGATAGATTTCTGAATTGGTGGGTATCTATAAGATCTCACGTTAACAAGCTCTGAATTGGGCTTAAGATGAATGGCATGGTCAAATTCTTGGTTAGGGGGTAGGGCTTTGGTTCTTGGAATATATCATTAAATTCAATCAGCAATTTATCAAGTTAAGCAGAGTTTTGTACCTGCCCAGTAGTGGAATTCAGGGTCTAGATGCTGAAATAAGCCTCTCCTGACTTGGCACTGCCTGGTGCCTCATCTACCGACACAATTGAAAACAATTGTGTTAGCCGCCTTCACTTGTTGTTGATCACCTTTTAGAGCCTTTTTCCAGTTATCATCTTGCATACTCCTGTTTCCCTTCCTCCAGATAGAGTCAATCTTCTTCCCTCCTTCTCAAAGGAAACTTCCATCCTATTAAAATCAAAGCTAATAGGACTAATTTCTTTCATCCAATCTATACCCAAAACGACATCACAACACCCTAGGCCCAAGAGTCTCAAATTAGCCTCGAATGGCTCTTCCTGCATCTCCCAACAGAATCCCCTGCAAGTTAACTTTCTTATTACCCTGTTTCTGTTGGCAACGGTTACACTCAGTGGTTGTGTACTGACCAACTTGCACTTGAGCTTTCCCTCCATTCCTTCATCAAGGAAGCTGTGAGTGCTTCCACTATCAATCAAAATCATTAGGCTACAGTCCTTTACCTTACCTTCGACCTTAATTATTTTGTTGTTAGGGACTTCTTTGAGTGCATGTATGGAAATCTCTCCATCGTGTCCCCCTTCACACTCTTCTTCTTCACTTTCTTCTTCAATTTCGTGTACCCCTTCCTCATCGCCTTCTAACAACAAAATTTGCCTCTTACATTGATGTCTAGGGAAATACTTGTCCCCACACCTATAGCACAACCCAGCAAGTCTCATTTGATCTCCTAATCTACCACCATAGGATGAAAAACCTCCTCCAGCCACATTTTTTATCCCATAACTCTCCCTGACCACCTCCCTATTAGGGTTTCTGCCTCCTGAAGGAAACGACCCAGATCCCATGTTCTTCTGTTACTGCTTTTGTTTCTTCACTAGAGCTTCAACCACCATCTCCTGTAGTCGTGCGCTTTCTAAAGCTTGCTCGACAGTTTTGGGCCTCAACACCTTTACCATTAGTCTCAATTCATCATTCAGCACGCTTAAATAACTAGACACAAAATAAGCTTCAGAAATGTGAGGATTATGGTGGATCATAAGTGACTTAAGCTCCTCAAACCCTTTCTGGTAAGATTCCACACTCCCGACCTACTTTAGCTTATTAAACTCCTCGACAATGTCCACCATGCTTTTTTCCCCGAAGCGTCCATTCAATTTTTCTGCAAATTCTTCCCAAATGTGAATCCTTCCCATTCTCACACATCCTTGGTACCAAGCCACCACCTCGTTAAAGTACACTGACACCAACGTTATCCTCTGTCTTTCGGGTATATTATACCATTCAAACACCCTCTCACATCTCTTTATCCACCATCTGGGATTAACTCCTTCAAAGGTTGGTATCTCCATTCGAGGCATAGAAAACCTCGGTGGTTGATGATTAATTTGGTCATCTCTTCTTCTTCTCATGAATCCTTCTATTTCCTCATCTGGTTCAATCTCATTTTCACGGTGGTCATTTCCTTGGTTCATTATATTCTCTCCTAGAATGGGTTCAATTCTACCCCTCGGAGGAAAGTCAGGTGAGACTCTTACTGCATGTTGTCGGGTAAACATCAACATAAATTGTTGCATCTGAACTCCTAACTCCTCCCACACCCTCGCAATGGAGCTATCCAGCCTACACTCCAATCCTTCCATGGAGCTCTCGACCTTGCGATCCAATGCTACGATTGCTTCATGCTCCCACGTAGCCCCCAACTCCAACTGATCGACCCGATCATGAAAATAGACCAGAAACAAGCTGACTTGTTGCAGCTGCATCTCTAATCCTTTCATCCTAGTTACGTCTACCATTAACTCAATGCTTTCGGCCAAGAGCCGGAGCTTTGATACCAAGTTGTCACGACCCAAGCGTGACAATGGCTTTCTTTCCAATCCGATTAGGATCGAAGTATGTGCTGCTCAGAATAGAGTAGGAGCGAAACGATATTGAAGAGAAAAGAGAGAGAGAAGAAGAGCGGTAGAAAGAAGTAGAATTCAATAATTTCTCATTTGATGCTTTCCATAGTCATGTAACGGACTATATATAGGCTACCCAAGGGCAGATTCCCCAGCCCGGCCGTTGCAACAGACAGCCAGCTATCCACATGCATAGGAAAATTCTAATTGTCCAGTCAAGTAATAAAGAAATACTGAAATAAAAATTATAGCAATATTAGTAATGCAAAAGTAATTAAATTGACAGTAAATTGTAGTCATAGGGGTCGGCCACGCGTGACATGTTTCAAGAGATGATGCTTTTCCAAGACATCAGTCACCAAATAAGCTCTCTCTCTCCCTCTCTCTTTATCACACACACACAGTTATTTCCAATTCTAATGTTAATTTGTGGCACAAATGCCTTGGACATCCAAGTTTTTCTTACCCAGAAACATTGTACCCTCATTTGTTCTTCAATAAAGAGAGAATTATATTTCAATGTGAGAGTTGTCTTCTTGCCAAACAATCCCAACAACAGTCATTCAATCCATCCCTATACGCATTCCCAATTGTTTTACCTAATTCATAGAGACATTTGCAGACCCGCACGAACCCCAAACCTGTCTAACACAAGATGGTTTGTCACTTTCATCAATGACCATATTAAGGTATGTTGAATATACCTCACGAAAGAGAAATCTGAAGTTAGTGCTATCTTCCAAAGCTTTCATAAACACATTCTCAATTTTTTTTAGTCCCATATTCTTATTTTTTAGTCCCCTTCAAGGTTCAATCAATAGAACCCTTGGTTCAATTGTTTGAACTTGCCTAATGAGCGAAACAAGTTCCAGTCTTCTAACTTCAGTCAACCGAGGCTTCCATGCCTCAATCTTCAATTAACTAAGAACATTCTCCAGTGTATTTTCACCTCCTTTTTCCCTACTCACTTCTCCCTACCTTTGATCATCCTTATGCCCGTCTCGATTCATGAATTATCTTTAATTTTCCCACCCAAACCCTCTGTAGTCCACTTGATCCGTCAAACCCCCGCCTGATGATCTAAATATGCCTCAAATTATCTGAAATAGTCAATTTCTCCTAGAAATTTCAATTAATGAATTTAATTAATAGGAACAAAATTACATGTCATTGCAAAGGGGGGGGGGGGGGTTTGGACACATACAAGTTGATCTAATTATTTCTATTCAATTAAAAAAGAAAATATGTCAGAAATATGGCATGTGAAACTAGAACTAAATATTTGCTGTGACTTGTACATTACCAAAGCAAGACACCATCTTTTACAATCATATACATGTATATTTACATATAATATGATAAAGGTGTAGGAAACGTATAAAATAACAAACAGATTTTTTATATGAAAATGGTTAGGGCGCTTTAATAATGGTTCACTAATCAAATTGTTGATCTATACGTCCTTACCTTCATCAGCTTGGTCCCAATTGAATACCAATACAAGCCTTTTGGTAACAACACAAGAGCGCTGAGTTGTTGTCCATTCTATTTACCTTCAATCTCCGAATAGACCTGCTAACTGATCAGATCAAACTCAGACTGTCCATCAAGAAAAAGAAATAGTTATGAAAAAGAAATCCATTTTGTGGTCAGTTGATTAAGAAGCACCCAATGATGAAATATTGTTAGCACCCTGACTTTCAATAAAGAACAAATGCACTTTAGCGGAAACTTTACATTAGAAAATGAAAGGATTATACCTAATAGCATCAGAGTGGTGTTTATTGAAGATAAGATGTAGAACACAATTAAGATGGTTTAGACATGTGAAAATACACTTGTAAGGCAAGTAGATGAAATGGAGAAAGTTTGCAGCAAAAGAAAGAAAGAGGAAGACCAAAAAAAAAACCTTGGCGGTGTACCCTAAACATAACATAGGATTTTATGGCATTAAACATAACATAGGATATTATTGCATTAATAAGGATATGGCGATGGATAGAAATGGCTAGAAGTCTAGAATTCATGGAGTTGACCCCCTAGTGGGCTTAGGGCTTGTGACTATTGTTGTTATTGAAGGAAATGAAAAGATTCCATACCTTGGCGCAAACTGTTCTTCAACTAAAGAAATGATGATTAATGTGTCAAAACTAGAAAAATGCCCTCAAAGCATCCACAACTTTCTCAGGCCTGTTAATACAGAATACTGATCAGAAATTAAAAAAACAAAGTCTAACCATAAATGATGCAATGGAGTGATTTACCAGTCCTCCTGTGGCATATGGCCAGCTCCTTCTATCAGCTTCAGCCTGACAAAGGAAGGATTTTTTTTCTGAAATTCTTCTGCCACCGACGGAGGCAGATACTTATCAGATATTCCCCAGGTAATTAGTACTGGTTTCTCCCAGCTGATGCAAAGAAGCCAATGTTCCAGGATCCAAAAGCAGGAAGAGAAATGCAGTGTTAGCATCAAGAAGAAATAGTTTCAATATGAAGTTACACAAAATACAAAGGGAAACACTATTCAAAACGGAAAACTATAATCACCAAGATAAAAAGAGATAATTGAATTATCAACGTCGATGTTGCAAAAAAGGATTAAAATGGACATACCAGATTTTCTTTTATTACCAGATTGAAGATTTCCTAGCTACTAGATATACTTCTCAAGCCCATTAGATCATCAAATAAGAATTAAGTGCGACCTCAACCAAAAACAAGGATCATGTCATGCGATAGATGTACAAAAACTTTTCTCCTTTTTATCAATTTTAACATGACAAATAACTTGTCTTGAAATTACCATCAACCTTAGTGTCAGCACAATATTGACCTCCATTTTCTCCTAGTTAGCAAGCCTGAGTTTAACTTCCATCACAACTGTTATACCTTGAGTGCCGTTATGCTTGGTTTTATAATTTGATTCTGCTCATAAGAAACATTTATGAGCTCTAATGTAGCATTTTCAAAATTTCTCTATTTATTTTCAGATGAAGAGATTATGTCATGAAAATATTAACATATTCCTTCAGGTTCTACAGATTCAAGATCCTCCAATCTATGTACCAACAATAACATTAATAAAGATCCTCAAAATTAAATCATTTAAGGGATCTCTTTTTGTCATTTTTCTAATCTGATTTTTATTCTGTAATATGGAAAAGTTAATTTATATTTGTACTCTAATATTTTTGTATTTAAAAAGGAAATGGAAGTTAACTGAGCAAAATAAATGTTGTCTAAGAAGGTGGGGTCAAAACCACCATTAGAAATTTAAAAACCTCAAAGAGAGAGAGCTAGTTCAATGTCCATACATCCCCAAAGTTATGCGTAGTAGTTCATCTTTGTTGTTCACTTGGAGCTTCATTATCAAACTCAAAGTTTGAAAGCATTGACAACTCTAAATAATTTTAAAAAGTTATAAGCCCTTATTGGAGGGTCAGCCTTGGGAGCTAAGGGTAAGGTGGATTCATTGTCATTGGAAGTCACATGTTTGAGTTGTGAAAATAGCCTCATTGTGAAGAGAGGTAAGGTTGCATACAAAAACAATCCTCTCCTGACCCTCGCAACATGAGGGGACTCATGCAAGAGAAATGCCTTTATAAGCTCTCATTGATTGATTATAAGTGATTTGTGAGAATCTCTTGGGCAAAATCTATAGCTCCCATAGTCAAAAATATCAATCTTCTAGGGGGAGATTATTCATAGGCTTTTCGGACAAATCTTTTGTAGTAAAATATTGGCTATGACATGGAAGTTAACTGTCATAAGGTTGTTTTCAAGAATAGAGGAAAATCTCAAAGAGGGGGATTAGGGAGTACATGCACTTCAGTATAGTCAAAACAATGAAAATCATTTCACGGATTTTTCTCCTTTACATTTTGTTATATATTTGTAGTGATGTCACACTTATATCATCCAAGCATAAACACATTTTATATACTCGCATTGATCAGTCTTAATCTCATGATGAATAGCTTGTGAATCTTGTTCATATTCTTGTCCATATGATGCAGAAATAAATGCAGTAAGGGCCTAAATAATTTATTTAAGAGACGGAACAAATAACAAAAACCTTATTTTATCCCTCCAAGTCAAACTCAATGACATCTCCAAGAAGAGATATGGATGGATATTGAATTGCAATCCTGTAGCAGTTCTGCTCCCTCGTTAATTAGTTTCATCCAACTTGAAAACCATTGAATTGCCACAACTACTAAATTTTATCTTAAAAACCTATCATTTAATGGAAAATTTCACAAAAGATTTTCTATAAGACAAATTTCCAAGTCATCGCCTATCCTGCTTCCACCAAATGGAGAACACACAAGCAAACCATTGACTATTGTAGAATTCCAACTGTGCATCAATATCCTTTGTGCCTCCTATCTGCTAGTGCTGTGAATGAAGAAAGGGATGCTAAAGCTTATCATCTGATGCGGAAGAAGAGTTTATCACCTTTAGAGATATCTTATTTATCTATTCATGTATTATGTTTATCTTATGAAATAATCAAATCCTAAAAATTAGGAGTCCTCATCCTAATATCTAGAAGCTAAAGTTTAGGAGAACTTTTAGGATATCTTAGCCAAAGTTCATGTATATATTGTAATCTATTCTCTCGGATTTGAGTATGAAAAAGAAGGAACGAGAAGTTCAGTTTCTTCATGGTATCAGAGCAGTAAATCTGATCCATTGCGGGCTTGTTTCTTGTAAGCCGTCATGGCTAACACAGGCAAGATTTCAGCATCTGAAGTTTCGTCTGGATCCGGAGGAATGGCCGTTCCAATGTCCAGCATTCCTGAAGGTCCTATTCTTCAGATTACTGGACACAAATTGAATGGCCAGAACTTCATCCAATAGTCACAATCAGTTATGCTGTTCGTTTGTGGAAGAGGCAAGGAAGATTACCTCACCGGAACTGCAGTGCAACCTCAAGAAACCGATCTTACCTACAAGATTTGGAAGGTAGAAAACAGCATGGTCATGTCATGATTAATCAACTCCATGACGAATGCAACAGGAGAGAACTTCTTGTATTATAAAACCGCAAAGGAGATATGGGATGCAGTTAAGGAGACTTACTCCAATGCTGAGAATACATCAGAAGTGTTCGGAATAAAGAGTATACTTCATGAATTAAGGCAATAAGATATGTCTGTAACAGACTATTTCAATGCTTTAACTCACCAATGGCAGCAACTGGATATTCTTGAAGAAAAATCATGGAAGTGCTTAGAAGATTCTCAACAATACAAGAAGATTGTTGAAAAAGATCGAGTCTACCAATTCCTCCTCGGACTCAACAAAGATCTGGATGATGTAAGGGGAAGAATACTAAGTATTAAGCCTCTTCCTAGTGTCAAGGAAGTCTTCTCAGAAGTCCGTAGGGAGGAAAGCTGGAAGAAACTAATGCTGGGATCACATCACCCTTTTCTCCCAGCTGAAAACTCTGCCATGATAGCCCAAGGAAATTCCTTTAACCGAGACAAACAGCAGAAGAACAGACCAGTGTGCGAACACTGCAAGAAAGTTGGGCATACTAAGGATATATGCTGGAAGCTTCACGGCAAACCAGCAAACTGGAAACCAGCCCGAGAGAAAGAAGGACGTGGAAATACTGCTGAAGCACAAACAAATGCTGAGGTCAATCCCTTTAGTAAAGAACAACTGGAAGCCCTTCAAAAGATCCTGCAACAGACTCTTCAAAATAATACTACTGGATCTGGTACGCTAGCCTCAAAAGGTAACTTCCTTCATGCACTAAGTGTCCAACAAGAAAACCCAAAGGCCTGGATAGTTGACTCAGGTGCAACAGATCATATGACAAGAGATATATCTTTATTTAACAAGTATACTTCTTGTCCTGATAGTAAGTATACTGTTCGCATAGCAGATGGAACTCTATCCCAAGTAAAAGGCATAGGATCTGTTATGATTTCAGGAAGCATCAACCTTCAATCAGTTCTTTATGTCCCTAATCTCAATTGTAACTTACTTTTAGTGAGTAAGCTGACAAAAGAAAAGAACTGCATCACTAAATTCTCTTCCAACTTGTGTGAATTTCAGGAATCGGACTTGGAGAAGAGGATTGGCAGTGCTAAGATGTGTTCAGGACTCTACTTACTTCGAGATGAAGATGTTCAACTATCACAATCAAGTCCAAAACCATGTAGTGCACTAAACTCTAGCTTAAATACCCTTAGTCCAGCCATGTTATGGCATTATCAATTAGGACATCCAAATTTCATGTATCTCAAGAAATTATTTCCCTCATTATTCAATAAGAAGGTTGTTCTTTATCAATGTGAGATTTGTCAACTTTCTAAGCATACTCGTGCTACATATCCTACTCGTTCGTACAAATCCTCTCATCCTTTTTCTATGATACATAGTGATATTTGGGGGCCATCTCGGGTCCACAATATCACCGGTGCTAAGTGGTTTGTCACATTCATCGATGACCACACTAGACTCACTTGGGTGTTCCTAATGAAAGAGAAATCAGAACTTGGAAATATTTTTGAACACTTTCACAGCATGATCATGAATCAGTTTCAAACCAAGATTCAAGTGTTCAAAACTGATAATGGGTGGGAGTATTTCCATTCCAATCTTAATGCCTACCTATCCAAACATGGTATTGTTCACCAAACTTCATGTGTTGACACTCCACAACAAAATGGAGTTGCAGAAAGGAAAAATAGACACCTTTTGGAAGTCACCAGATCTCTTATGTTGGCATCCAACACTCCTAAACATCTTTGGGGTGAAGCAGTCCTCACTGCTACCTACCTTATAAACTGGATGCCTTCCCATGTGTTGAACTTCAAAATCCCATCTCAAACTCTTCTTAAAACCTACCCTCACACCAAATTACTTTCATCCATTCCCTTGAAAGTATTTGGGTGCACTGCCTTTATTCATAACACTCAGCCACAACGCAGCAAACTCGATCCAAAATCCATTAAATGTGTCTTTCTTGGCTATTCATCTCATCAAAGGGGTTACAAATGCTATTCTCCAGCCACCAGAAAATTTTATAACACTATGGATATTACCTTCTTCGAAAATCAGCCTTTCTACACCAGAACTAATATTCAGGGGGAGAATCACCTTCATGAAGAATATCAGTTTCTGGATCTTCAAACTACCTCTATAACCCCTCTGCTTCAGCCTTCCAGTGATTCTAAGGAGCTGATTGTGTATTCACGGCGTCAGAAAACTCAAGGGAAAGTAGAGCACTGCAACATACCTACCACTGACCAAGAATCAACTCCAAATTCTGAACCTCCGGAAGTTGATACAGGTAATATACTTTCAGTTCCTACTCCTGAAGCTAACATTGAGACCCAAGTACAGGAGAGATCAGCTGATTTAAACATGCCCATAGCCCTGCGAAAAGGAGTCAGATCCTATACCCAACATCCAATAGCAAAATTTGTCTCATATGACAAATTATCGCCTAGTTTTCGTGCATTTTCTACCCAATTGGACAATGTACGGATTCCAAAAGATATTTATGAAGCTCTCCGAGAACCTAAGTGGAAGATGGCAGTAATGGATGAAATTACAGCACTTGAAAAGAATGGCACTTGGGTAATAACTGATCTTCCCAAAGGGAAACAACCAGTTGGTTGCAAGTGGATTTTTACAGTTAAATATAATGCTGATGGAAGTTTAAACCGATTCAAGGCCCGACTAGTTGCCAAAAGATTCACCCAATCTTATGGAATAGACTATGAGGAGACATTTGCTTCAGTGGCCAAATTAAATTCAGTTCGAGTCCTACTTACCTTAACAGCAAACTTGGATTGGCCTCTTCACCAACTTGACATCAAGAATGCCTTTTTAAATGGTGACTTGGAAGAAGAAGTGTTTATGGAAATACCTCTAGGATTTGATAACCAAGGTAAGAATGGGAAAGTATGCAAACTTAGAAAATCACTATACGGGCTTAAGCAATCTCCAAGAGCATGGTTTGACCGACTCACTAGAGTTCTAAAAAGGTATGAATTCCTCCAATGCCAATCTGATCATACATTATTTGTGAAATTTTCAAAGGAAGGAAAGAGAGCTATTATTATTGTGCATGTGGATGATATAATTATCACAGGAGATTTCAATGAAGAAATTAGCAATGCAAAGAGACTGTTAGCAAAGGAATTTGAAGTAAAAGACTTGGGATTCCTAAAGTACTTTCTAGGGATGGAAATAGCTCGATCAAAATAGGGAATTTCTGTGACCCAAAGGAAATATGTATTAAACTTATTAAAGGAGACAAGTATGATCAGGTGCAAACCAGTTGAAACTCCAATGGATGCAACCTACAAGTTTGATGAAATTCAAGGAGACAGCTTAACAGACAAAGAAAGGTACCAACGGCTTGTGGGGAAACTAATCTACCTCTCCCATACCCGACCTGAAATCGGATTTGCAGTGGGCATGGTAAGTCGAAGCATGAATAACCCAACAAAAGTGCATCTTAAGGCTGTTTATCGAATTCTTTAGTATCTAAAAAGAAATCCAGGTGAGGGACTATACTTCAAGAAAACAGGAAATAGAGGAATAGATGTGTTCACTGATGCAGACTGGGCTGGTTCCATAAGTGACCGACGATCCACAACAGGCTATTGTTCCTATGTTTGGGGAAATCTTGTTACATGGAGGAGCTAAAAACAGTCAGTGGTTGCAAGGAGTAGTGCTGAAGAAGAATATCGGGCCATGTCTCATGGAATTTGTGAAGGAATATGGATTATGAGACTGCTAAGGGAGCTAAATATGCAACTCAGTATGTCTATGAGAGTATTATGTGATAACAAGGCCTCAATAAGTATTGCAAAAAATCCAGTCCATCATGATCGAACCAAGCACATAGAATTGGATCGACACTTCATTAAAGAAAAATTGGAAGCAGGTATAGTGAACTTAACTTATATTCCAACAGTGTCTCAAACTGCTGATATTCTAACAAAGGCATTGCCGAGACAAACCTTTGAGAAACTGAAGTCCAAGTTAGGCATGCTTGATATACACAGCCCAGTTTGAGGGGGAGTGTAGAATTCCAACTGTGCATCAATATCCTTTGTGCCTCCTATCTGCTAGTGCTGTGAATGAAGAAAGGGATGCTAAGGCTTATCATCTGATGCGGAAGAAGAATTTATCACCTTTAGAGATATCTTATTTATCTATTCATGTATTATGTTTATCTTATGAAATAATCTAATCCTAAAAATTAGGAGTCCTCATCCTAATATCTAGAAGCTAAAGTTTAGGAGATTTTTTAGGATATCTTAGCCAAAGTTTATGTATATATTGTAATCTATTCTCTCGGATTTGAGTATGAAAAAGAAGGAACGAGAAGTTCCAGTTTCTTCAACTATAATAATGTATATCCATGTGTGTACAAGCTTGTAGATACCTGTGCATATCTAAACCATTGACTGTAATAATGTATATCCAAGATATTCTTAATCATCCTACTCATATCTGAAATACTTGTAATTTAATTTTATACCTTCCTGATGCAAAACCAGTTTCTATTTGGCTTGAGATACCTTTGAAGTTGGCTTTTCTTGCAGCTTCAAGAAGAGCTGAAACACCAAACAGTTAAAAAGTAAGATTGTAATTGCCTTGCTTTTGCTTTTGTTGTTCTCCATACATCAGCAACTTGAATGTTAACCCATAGAATAGCATATCTGGAAACAAGTTTCTGATAATAACTTGTAACATGCAATATTGTTATGGAATCCTTTACCAATTAAAGAAGAAAAGAACCTAGGAATTTCATGATTTTGTGCCTCTTTCACTCTCTCCACTCACCATTTGGATCACAAAGTTTAGAAAATTTGGTTTGTGTCCTTTCAAGTGGAGGATGTTCTAAAACTAAAAGAATAGAAAAAAGGCAATCCTTTTATGTGCATCTGAATGGTCAGGTATATTCGATGACATTCATCACCATATGGCAAGTTCATTACACCTGGCTTACAAGATAGGGCAATTTTTCCTACTTTCCAATGTTTAATATTATTAATAAACGAATCAATTATCTCCTATCAACAGAAATTGTACATATCAACACAACAATTCTTCCCCTCCTCTGTTGTCAATAGATAAACCAATCAATTGCTCCTACCAATGGAATTTACATATGCAACAGCCATGGTCTTCCACTCTACTAACACCCTCTAGCCCCAAGGGCATAAAGTGTGGTGGTACCAGTAGTAGTAGTAGCAGCAGCCATAATAAAATGTATACATAACGGCCTGATTTTCTCAGTTGACTAGGAAACCTATCCTGCTCAGTAAACAGAATCCGCATCAAACCACCAAGTGTATGAACCACAACTAAACTCATGAACCATGAGGTGTGATAAGAGACAAATCTTACATATAAATAAAATAGTCACATTCAATACACACATCATTGGGAGAATGTGGACCTCTCATTGGTTTGTAAGTTCCAAGACACGACAAGTAACCATTAATTTCTCTGTTTGTTCCTTGCACATAATTGGAATCTACTTAGAGAACATTTTAAGATACAACATAATAAACAAAAGCTAGTCGAAAAGAATTGTCACTTCCACCAAGGGCACTAAATAACAGCACCAAATAGTTACCAAACCCAGAAGAATATGCATCTGGAAAAGGTTCTCACAGATAACATGCCAGCATTTCATGTTTGCACTATATTGTTGTTGATTAGTATTGACATGAAGCTATCATACCTGAAAAATCATAATTAGAAATTTTCTGGGCATAAAATTAAACTCCGAATTGCTATATGATACAATTGTCTCCTCTACAAAGACATAAAACTAAGTGGCTATAGTTTGAAGATAAGCTGATCAAAACCAAAAGTGATTCAATTTCTTTTTCCTCTTGTATGCATAAAATGGCAAACATTCAGATGCTATGGAGAACATTGTATGTCATGCATCATGGAAATGTTAAAAGCAGATAGAAGTACAAACCAAATCCTGGTCCACTGCTTGACAAATACGGTAACCGATAAACATCAGCCTTTTCTAGCTTCAGGACATAACTGTCAGGAGAGCAATCGTATCATTAGATAAATACATAAATTCAAAGTAACTGTTCTCTATAACTTATGAACTAAACTGTCAGAATGTCAAGTAAGCTTGAGAGCATTTTCAATTATCAATATTTGTGAAGTAATTTTAACTTAGTTTGCAAATTTTTACCAGATTCTTTTTTTGCCGAAATGATGAAAATGTGTATAGCATATGTTTAAAAATAACTTGAACTTTCCTAAATAATTTCTCCTGAACGCTTCTACAATGATTTCTCTTCATACGATGCAGAACCTAAGAAACAGTACTCAACAATAGAACCAGAAGAAGCAACTGCAGCTTGAGCACAGCGATAAACTGAGCCCAGCAACAAGGAATGCACTTCAACAAAAATACTCTTGTTTTATTTTTTTATTTTTTTTTGCTTGGTTAAAATACTCACTTTTACAAACACTTGAAATCTATCTTGATACTTTAACAATTATGATGATGCCAATGTGCTCATTATAAGACGCTGCAGCAATGTTCCTAATACATAATAGTGTGGAAAAAACTGCATACCTCATTCATTTACTTGATAGCCATATATACAAACTAGCTTCCTAAATATGGAAGTGAATTTCTCCTAATTGAGTATTCTTCTATTTAACTCCACCTAGGGACGTTATCCACTGCCGGTCCCAAGCTCGGATAAAGGAGGAGGGTTGTGTTAGGTAGCCAATAGCCAACGTAAAACTTAATTGGATTCAAAACATGAACTCTAGACAAATTATGAAAAATTGTTGGGGCGTGGGCGTAACCCTTCATAGCGACGCGCTACACTGCCCACATGTAGTGTCAAGTGAGCTAGGGCCGCTGCATCGGCGTCCGGATGTAGCGACAAATGAGCAAGGGTCCCCGCATTTGCTTGGACGGATGTGGGTAAAGAAGCTAGTCCAAAATCAAACTCAAAATCAAAATCAAAACCAAAATAAACAAAATCAAATTCAAAGTCAAGGCCAAAAACAAAATCATAGATTAAGGATTTGGTCATGGAACATAGGATCATTAACAGGCAAAGCTATGGAAGTGGCAGATGTGATGATTAGGAGAAAGATTAATATTATGTGCCTTCAAGAGACGAGATGGGTAGGGAAAAAAGCAAAAATTTTATCAGAAACTGGATATAAAATATGGTACACAGGAAATGATCAAGCAAAAAATGGAGTGGGGATTATTATGGATAAAAGCTTAGTAGATGAGGTAGTGGATGTAAAGAGAATAGGGGATAGGATTATTATGGTAAAGGTTAGTGTAGGAAGAATGACTATGAATATCTTTAGTACATATGCACCACAAGTAGGGTTAGGTGAGAAGATAAAAACAAAATTCTGGGAGGACCTAGAGGGACTCATACAAATGATACCAAGAGGAGAGAAAGTGATTATAGGAGGTGACTTAAATGGTCACGTGGGTAGAGACGGAAACAGCTATAGAGAGGTACATGGAGGGTATGGATTCGAGGAAATTAATAATGAGGGTAAGTCTATTCTAGATTTTGCCATGGCATATGGGCTCATCATAACCAATACTAGGTTCAAAAAACAGAACGACTACTTAAATCACATATAAAAATGTCACATCAAGCACCCAAATAGATTACTTCCTCAAGAGACAAGAGGATCGGTTATGTTGTAGGGATTGTAAGGTGATACCAGGAGAGTGTTTGACTACTCAACATAGACTTTTAGTACTTGACGTCTAAGTAAGAAATTGGAAGAGAAAAAATCACATAAAACAAAATCCAAGAATCAGGTGGTGGGATTTAAAAGAGGAGAAACAACTAATCTTCAAAGAAAAATTAAGGGGTAGAAGGGAATGGAATGGAGAAGGACAAACAAACCAAATGTGGAGAGAAATGGCTAATGCCCTGAGAAGCACGGCAAAGGTAGTCCTTGGAGAGACAAATGGTAGAGCCCTTAACCTTTAGGAGTCTTGGTGGTGGAATGAAGAGGTACAATTGAAAATTAAAAATAAGAAAACTTGCTATAAGGCTGTATATCAGTGCAACAATGAAGAAAATCAAAAAAAAAGTATAAAGAAGCAAAAAAGACAGCAAAAGGAGCTGTTAGTGAAGCAAGATCAAAAGCATATGAGAATCTATATAAACGACTTGATACAAAAGATGGAGGAAGGGATATATATAAATTAGCTAAAGCAAGAGAAAGAAAAATGAGGGATTTAAATCAAGTGAAATGCATAAAAGATGAAAATCAAAATGTATTAGTGAATGAGGAAGCGATTAAGGAGAGATGGAAGGAGTATTTCACAAAATTATTCAATGATGGTGGCGACATAAGAGTTAGGTTGGGACATCTTAGTAACTCCGAAGGGAACGTGAGCTATACATTTTATCGACGCATAAGTTCAAATGAAATAAGGCAAGCATTAAAAAAGATGAAAAATCATAAGGCAGTGGGACCGGATAATATACCAATAGAAGCATGGAAATGCATGGGAGAAAAGGGCATCTCCTGGCTAATGAAATTATTTAACGCAATCCTTAAATCAAAAAAGATGCCAGATGAGTGGAGGAAGAGTACTTTGGTTCCTATATACAAAAATAAAGGAGATGTTCAAAACAGTGAAAATTACAGAGGAATTAAGTTAATGAGCCATACCATGAAAGTCTGGAAGAGAGGAATAGAGCAGAGGCTCAGAAAAGAAACAGAGGTCTCGGAAAATTAGTTTGGTTTCATGCCTGGTAGGTCAACAATGGAAGCTATATACCTACTGAGGCGCCTAATGGAAAGGTATCGGGATCATCAGAAGGACCTACATATGGTGTTTATAGATCTAGAAAAGGCCTATGATAGAGTCCCTAGAGAAGTATTATGGAGGGTTTTAAAGAAGAAAGGAGTCCGAATAACCTATATACAAGCCCTTAAGAACATGTATCACGGTGTAAAGACAAGGGTTAGAACATACGGAGGGGATACTGAACCGTTTAAAATTACAATAGGACTGCATCAAGGTTCTGTACTAAGTCCATACTTATTTGCTTTAGTAATGGATGAACTCACTAAAGATATTCAGACAAAGGTGCCATGGTGTATGCTATTTACAGACGACATAGTGTTGGTGGATGAAACAAAAGGAGTGAACACTAAGCTTGAGTTGTGGAGAAACAATTTAGAATCTAAGGAATTTAAATTAAGTAAAAAGAAAACAGAATATATGGAATGTAAATTTAGTAAGAGTGCAAGAGTGGAGGATGTTATTATAAAATTGGAAGACCAAATCTTACAAAGAAAATACCATTTTCGATATTTGGGATCAGTGATTCAAAAAGATGGAGAAGTTCACGAGGATGTCACACATAGAATTAAGGCAGATTGGCTAAAATGGAGAAATGCATCGGGGGTGTTATGTGATGGTAAAATCCCATTGAAACTGAAAGGAAAATTCTATAGGACAGCTATAAGACCAGTCTTGTTGTATGGCTCAGAATGTTGGACAGTCAAATACTAGCATGAGCAAAAGACGAGCGTAACGGAGATAAGGATGTTAAGATGGATATGCGGCCATACAAGAAAAGATAAAATTAGAAATGAAGTTATTCGTAATAAGGTAGGAGTAATGCCAATCAAGAAGAAGATGAGAGAGACTAGACTAAGATGGTTTGGTCATGTGAGAAGGAGACCAAGAGACGCTCCTATGAGGAGAGTTGATGAAATGGAATAATTAGTCAAAAAAAGAGGTAGAGGCAGACCCAAGAAGACTTTGGGAGAGACATTAAAGTTTGATATGAAGTGTATAGACCTAAATGAAGATATGACAAAAGACAGAAATACATGGAAGTCTAGAATTCATGTAGCCGACCCCACATAGTGGGATAAAGGCTGGATATGTTGTTGTTGTTGTTGAGTATTCTTCTATTTACAAAAAAATAAACCTAATTTATAGCCTTGACTTTATAGAATATTACTATCAATCTTCTTGATGTATCCTGCCTTGATTTATAGCAAATTTTCTTGATTTTTTTGCTTTGATTCACGACACTCCCTCTCAAGCTAGTGAATAAACATTGTCCATTCCTAGCTTGACTATAATCTTGTGGAAGATAAGACTAGGGAGTCTCTTGGTTAGAACATCAGCTAGTTGGGATTCACTTGGTATATAGGGAGTATAGCTAAGCCCACTGTCTAATTTCTCTTTAATAAAATGTCGATCAACCTCAATGTGTTTTGTTCGGTCATGCTGTACAAGATTGTGTGCAATGCTGATAGCAAACTTATTATCACAATAGAGTCTCATAAGGCTGCCCCACTTGAGTCTCAAGTCTTCAACAATAATTTTCAACCATAGCAACTAGAATATACCTTGTGCCATTGCCCAAAATTCCGATTTTGCACTTGACCTAGTCACAACAGTCTTCTTTTTACTCCTCGAAGTGCCTAGATTTTCTCCCAAGAAAGTGCAATACCCTGTGGTAGACCTCTTATCAACCACCGAACTTGCATAATTTGCATCAGTATAGGCCCCTAGAGTAAGATTAGCCCCATTTTTGAACAAAATTCCCTTTCCTAGGGTACCTTTGAGTAGTGCAGAATTCTATAGACTGCTTGTAGGTGAAGCTCCTTGGGTTTATGCATAAATTGACTTACTATGCTCACTACATAGGCTATGTCCGGTCTTGTGAGAGATAGATAAATCAGCCTACCAACTAATCTTTGATAGGCTTCTTTGTCGGTATCCTTATCTCCCTCTAACTCACCCAATTTGTGATTAGAATCAATCGGGATGCTAGCTAGTTTGCAAGCCATTTTCCCTGTGTCCCTCAAAAGGTTAAGAACATACTTGTGTTGAGATATGAATATCCCATGCCTGAATCATGCCACTTCAATACCTAAAATATATTTTAAATTCCCTAGTTCCTTGATTTCAAATTCCATATCCAAACATCTCTCTAAGTTTTGTCTCTCCTTTTCATCATTTTCTGTCACTATAATGTCACCGACATAGACAATATGGGTTGTAGCTAAACCTGAACTTGAGTGTTTTATGATCAAGGTGTGGTCCCCTTGGCTTGGTTTATACCCCATAGTTTGCATCACCTTGGAAAATCTCTCGAACCAAGCACTAAGTGACTGTTTCAAGCCATATAATGACTTCTTAAGCTTCCAGACTTTAGTTCCAAGTCTGTTTTCACTTAATCTTAGAGGTATATCCATGTAGATCTCCTCCTCAAGGTCTCCGTGTAAGAAAACATTCTTCACATCGAATTGTAAAGGGCAATCAAAATTAATTGCTAGGGACGAAAGAATTCTTACTATGTTTATTTTGGCTACCAGAGCAAAAGTTTCCTGGTAGTCAATTCTATATGTTTAGGTGTATCCCTTAGATACCAACTGAGATTTGTACCTTTCAAGTGACCCATCTACTTTATATTTGACTGCGAAAACCCATTTGCAGCCCACCGATTTCTTTCCTTTTGGAAAATCCACAATTTCCCAAGTATTGTTCTTCTCTAGCGCCTACATTTCAACACTCAGAGCATTCTTCCACTTTTTACATCTTAAAACCTCTAATAATGGGGTAGGAATGGATACTTTATGAATGTTTGAAAGAAAGCTTTCATGAGCTGGAGAGCACCTTTGAAAGGATAAAAAATGAGATAATGGATATGAGGGATACTTTGTACACTCTCGAGTTCCTTTCCTTGGGGCTATGGGAAGTTCTATTTATATCTCGAAATCAGTCTTAGAAGGTGAGCTGAGAGACCTTACCTCATTTCCAAAATCTGGTTCTGATGATAGGTGCAACCTTGGCTCAAGTTTTGGATTAGTCCTCCTTGTGTAAATCTATGAGAAACGATTGTTGGTAATGGTTTGTCCCTTTCCAAGGTCATGGGGTTCGGGGAGGTTCGATGTAGGAGATTCTAGTTCAGGATAGGTAGGTTGAGGCTGGGTTTCTGGTGCAGGGGTAAGGGTAAGTTTTGTAATTGTATGTTTAGGAGCAGGACTTGCAAACTTAGGTAAAGGTTCTGGCATGGGATTAAGTTCAGCTTTAGGTTTCTACACTTCAAGTGGAAAAGAGGTAAGGAGAGGCTCATCCGTATCTTCCATACATGAAATCTCCCACTGAAGATAAGGTTGAGAAAAATAGAATTCAGTCTCAACAAAGGTAACATCGGCAGTGATTAGAAACCTTTTAGTGGGAGGGTGATAGCATTTGTATCCTTTTTGGTTAGAAGAATAGCCCACAAAGACACATTTAGCTGCATGAAAATCCAATTTCCCTCTATTATGGTTGTGAACATGAACAAAAGAAACACACCGAAAGACTCTAGGGCTAAGGGGAGATGTGGAAGAAAGACCCGGATAGAAGTGAGATAACATGGCCATGGGAGTTTGAAAATTTAACACGTGAGATGGGCGTCAATTGATGGTGTAAGTTGTTGTAAGGACTGCTTCCCCCTAAAAGTGTTTAGGCACATTATGCTGAAACAACAAGGCCCTAGCAGTATCTAGAAGGTGATCGTTCTTTTTTTCTGCAAGGCCATTTTGTTGTGGGGTAGAAACACAAGAGGACTCATGAATAATACCCCTTTGGTGGAAATAGGTGAAAAGAGTCTGGTTAAAATAATCTCAGGCATTATCAAACCCAAACCGTTTGATTTGAGCCCCAAATTAAGTTTGGATCATAGAGAAAAAATTGGGAAGAATGTCACTCACATCAAATTTAGATTTAAGGAGAGAGACCCATGTAACCCATGTACAATCATCAATGAATGTGACAAACCAACATGCACCAGAAATATTTGGAATAGTTGATGGACCCCAAATATCGGTATGAATTAAATCAAAAAGAAAAGGGCTTCTGTTATTACTAGGAGAAAAAATAGCACGCTTGTGCTTAGCAAGTTCACAAATGTCACAACGAAATTTGCTAATAACTAGATTTGTAAACAAAGAAGGGAACATAATCTTGAGTGTGGAGAAAGCAGGATGTCCTAGCCTATAATGATGCAGCTAGATAGTGTCATTGTGGGGCTAATATTGTTCAAAGAGGTAGGTTAGCGTCTGGTTCCATTTGGGGGCAATTAGTTTCTCAAATCTGTCAAGGTAATATAATTCATCTCGTTCCTTAGCACGCCCAATCATCAATCCTGAGACCTGGTCTTGAAATAAGCAACAAGAAGGTAGAAAAGCCCCCAGGGGCTAGCCCGAGTGGCTCTGGTGATCTTGAACGGAGGTACCACAAGGTGGATGCTCCCGGATCGAAACCTAGGGGAGCTCGGGTCCTGATTTACATCCCCCCTCTGTGGTGTGGGGCAGCCGGGGGGGGGGGCGCCTGTTGTGGGCGTTACCACAACAAGAAGGTAGAAAAATAACTTTGCAGTTGACGTCAAAGGACAATTTAGATACTGAAAGAAGATTGGTGGACAGTTTAGGCACATTAAGGACATTTTTAAGAGTGAGAGTAGGGCTGATTGTAATCTCTCCTATGCCAGCTACTATGATTAATGAACCATCAGTAGTAGCTATTTTCCTATGGCTAGAACAAGGAGCATATGAGTGAAAGAACTGAGAGAAAGGTGTCATATGATCAGTGATGCCAGAATCTATGATCCAGGAATTTGGAGAATAAGTATCAAAGGCATTTAAAGCGTAAGAAATAGGAGGTTTACCTGAATGTATCAAAGACCTGAGATAGATGGTTTGTCCAGGGTACTTAGGAATTGCCTCAATCTTTCAATCTCCTCCTGGTTGAACTCTTTCTGTTCTTTTGGTTCATGAATCTGTTCTTCCCCATGTGAAGTGGCCATATTGGCTTACCCTTGACTCTAATGCAGTTGTCCACCCTTTTTTCCCCATTCTTTACTTGGTGGCTTTCCATTTAACTTCCAACACATCTCCTGGTATGCTTGGGTTTCTTGCAGAAAATACACCATAGATTGTCATGGTTGCCACTCCCTGTGTGTTTAGGAACTGTCTTACCATTGTCTCCATTTAGTTGGTCTTTCTTGAATCCATGGCCTCCTCCATTCCCCACCAATGCTAAAGCCTCGATTGGTTTAGGGTGCAGCATTACACCCCTTCTGCTCTCTTCGGCCAATATAATTGAAATAACTTCATTAAGTGAAGGTAAATCAGCTTTACCAAGGATTTGAATTCTTACCTGATCATACTCCCCATTAAGAATTGCTAGAAAATCATAAGTTATGTCTTTCTCTATGAAGGTTTTCAGTGTGGTTGCATCATCACTGTGTTTCATCTCAATAACCCGATAGTGATCTATTTCTTGCCAAAGTCCTTTTAGAAGATTGTCATATTCTATGACAGACTTGTTCACTTGTTTTGTAGCAGTGATTTTGGTCTTCAATTACTAAATCCTAGTTGCATCGTTAACTTTTGAATAGGTTTGTTGAATAGACTCTTGAACTTCCTTGGTTGTGGGTAAAAGCATACAAGTGTCACTTATTTCAGGTGCCATGGAACTCCATAGCCATGCAATGATCATGGAATCCTCTTCATCTCATGCTGCATAGGCTGGATCTTCCTTCGTTGGTCCAGTCCCCATGATGTGACTTATCTTTCCCTTCCTTTCCCTTTAAAAATGGTTTAGATCAGTTGGGACTATTTGAGGTAATTTCTCCCATCCAATCTGTAGGCTGCAATTCTCCAGAAGGTAGGATCCCTGGAAGTGTTGTTGTTTCTCTTCTATCACAAGAGCTAATCTCGCCAGTATGAGTAAACATCTTGATTGAAAGGAGAAACAACTAAGGAAAGAATAAGAAAGAGCTACAGATCAGTAGGTGCGGTTGCAACAATGAAGGCAGCCAGAAATCAGTCAACAATGAAGACCAGAAAAAAGGTTTCCTAAAGCTCAAATACCAAGTGCAAAAAACTACATACCTCATTCATTTACTTGATAGCCATATATACAAATTAGCTTCCTAAATATGGAAGTGAATTTCTCCTAATTGAGAGATTTTTCCTAATTGAGTATTCTTCTATTTATAGAAATATAGACCTAATTTACAGCCTTAACTTTACAGAATATTACTATCAATCTTCTTGATGATGTATCCTGCCTTGATTTATGGCAAATCTTCTTGATTTTTCTGCCTTGATTCACAACAAATACCTCCTATAGTTAGTTATATTTGGTTCAGCAACACAAGAGTTAATAGAGGGTATTTTTCTTTTTGTATTGTTAGTTGGACTAGTGTAAACAAAAGATTAGTAGACAGGAAAGACAGAGAGAGGTCAGATGTTGTCCAATACTGCTATATAGGAAAATTAGAACATCTAATTTCTCAATTACAAAATACATTTTTAGATACGTACGGGCTACCTGCTTCAATAAACCGCTCAGCCATTACGGCATTCTGGCAAGTAAATTCACCATAGAGAGGAATTCTGAGAAAAGAAAAAGGAAAGGTAATATAAGGAAAAAATATATAATTTTGTTATATAATTTTCTTGACCTGCCAGATTAAACTGCAATCCCAAACATGCCATTCAACTTAACTCTCATCACTAAAGAGCAGCCAATAAAAATTAAAAACATTTCCTAATCAATTAACAGAAAATGGAGGGAAATTATGTGGTAGTTAAGGGGAGTTCCATCAATCAAGAAGTATCAAACATGACATCAATATATTACATCAACTGAACCAGCTTGTCTTCAGTTGATGAAGTAATGCTCTTGTAGAAAGAATAAATTAGAAGTAACCTGTGAAATCAAATGCTATTGAGAAAATTTGCAAACTAGAAATGGGAGAAAAACATAGCAAACAATACTCTTGACCCTTGAGAAGGCAAGCATTCATATGGTATCATGAAACATATTTTCAACATTTTGACAGGCACATCAAATGGATGTGCCAATAAGTTTAATCAGATCATTTAACATATGACATTGAGATAAAGCAACAAAGGGCTTCAAGTGTCTGGGGTAATAATAAAATGGAGAAAAATAAAGACAACTGAAGTGAGATGGAAAATTTTCAGTTCAGGAAACAGTTTGGGCATATGTATCCAGGGTAAGAGCTCATAAATTCTTGGTTTTACGTATAGACACAAACACTAGACTCAGTCATGACTTAACTGGGACAAAATAAATATTGTAATTCTTAAAAAAATTACCAGATTGATTTCTCCTGTTTATTGTAAGAATTACCATATTAATTCTGATTATGTCATAACTAGGTCTAGTGTTAAAGTCTATACTTAAAATCAAGAGTGTAAGAGCTCTTACCCTGGTGCAACAGATAAACTTTTCTGCATATGTACACCATTTCTTTATTCTTTAGATTACAAACATATTTATGTTCTATCCTATCTGTATAATATATTTATATTTTGTTATATCAGCATAGTAAGAGATCACTTGTAACTTCCTATATATTCAAAAAGATGTTGAATGAAGAAAAGTTCAATAATTTCTTTTAGGGAACTCTAATTAGAACAAATTTTCACAAATTTTCAAAGCTTTAGACTTCCAAGTTTCTAAAATTGACAAGTCTAAAGCTATCATTTTTACTTAATTATCAGATCTCAACTTATTTTTTCTACACTTGCAATATGTTTCATGTGTGTAATCACAAAACCAGAGCATGCAAAAGAAAATAATAGGATAAATGAACAAGTACCAATATGAGTCGCACAAATAGCAGTTCTCTAGTGTTATCTACACTTTACCTAAGATGTGTTTTATATAATTTGAAAGGAAAATGTTGCACTTCCATTTTATTATTATAAGGTGTTAAGTAACCACTTCTTCTAAAAGCTCAAGTTGTTAGGGAAGGAGCCCACCAATGTATATCAAGGTCTCTGATGCTCAAGTTATTAGCAGTTCTCTTGTGTTTGTTTTCAAAAGCTCAAGTAATTATATGATTGCACATGGAAGAACTAAAGGTGCATTAACAAAAGGACACTAATGCATAACAAGCATCAACAATACAGAACAAACACAAGCATATTGCCAACACAAGTAGCCTCTTGTCCTAAAATCTTAAACTATTAGGAAGGGGAGTCCAACAATGTACATCAAGCTTTCTACCAGAAGGACACAAAATTGACATCAAAGCAGATAAAAGAACAAAAGATATATTGCCAAAACAAGTTGAGAAAAAGCAGTATAACGAGTTGTTTTCATCTGCAAGATTATTAAAGGCGCTAACCACCACATGATTCAAGACAGTAGCACCAAATCATACTTCAACTACTCAACAAAAAGGAAGCATAAGACGTGTAACACATTCAACTCACCCCATACAATTCATTAACCTTATTTTTGCAGGGTGTCCCAGTGCACAAAGCTCCCCAGTTTGTGAGGATCATTTTTGTACATGGCCTTACCTTTGCTTTGCAAAGAGGCTCTTTTCACAACTAGGAACTGTGACCTTTCTGTCCCAAAGGAGTAACATTATTATCACTACCAAGGTTTGCCCTCTCATTAACTTTACTTGTATAACAAAAGAAATATCAGGGACAAACTGAAGTGATCAGCCTACTGCTATATGTCACAAAAATGAACCTGAGCTGTTGAAAAAGTCCAGGAATTGGAGATGAAACTGTCAGTGGAGTGTTCAAGATGGCCAGCTTCATTATTCTGCTGGGATTTTTCAAGGCCCAAGTTAATCCATATGAACCTACAAGAAACCCCTACAGCAAGAATATGGCAAGCACAAGTTAATTTTGTGGATATGGTGCAATAGGTGTCCAAAAGGAATGATTCAACTACAAATATGACAAGCAAAAATGATTTACTTTCAACTCCAGAAAACTGACTTTGTTTGATCAAATTCAAACTTAGAATCTTCTCTTCTTACAATAACTAAAATGGAAGTGCAACATTTTCGTTTCAACTTATTATAATAAGTTTATGCTCTTACTCATTACTCATACTTCCCTTGTATCCCTATAGTTAATCTTTCCCCCCTTCCTATTGAATATCTTTCCAGGAATTTATCTTCTTTTCCCAATAAGTCCCTTGATTGTATCTATTATTTGGCAGGGGTGACATCAAGCTTGTTTTATCAAATGTCAACATATTATATTATTTTATTTTGTTGAGTAAGATTGTAGTCATATCCACTGAAATTTTATCCAGAAAATAGTTCGCGGAAAGTAAACTTTTTTCATTTAACTCTTTATATTCCACCACCTTGACTCGTCATTTTTATTTCCCTTTATATCCCAATTGATTTTTTTCTCTGCCTACTGCATATATTTTTCCCAGTTGAACATCTATTATTTACTGCAGGTTACATCAACCATGACATTGTATGTCAATAGTGTGTGCATGTGTGTTATTTAGTCAGTCTAGACTTGGAAAAATCCTATGAAAAAGTCCCCAAGGAATTGTTGGAGAAGAAAGGAGCATGGATTCCTTATGTCAAGCAGAAACATTTGTTAGGACCTAGAGAGGAGATGATAAAAGGCTTTTCCAGTTAAAATTGAATTACATCAGGGATCAACATTAAATCCTTACCTCTTTTCCCTTGTGATGGATAAACTCACAAAGCACATTCAAGAAATGCCTTGGTGTATACTACTTGCAGATGATATTGTTTTGGTGAATGAGACCAAAAAAAAAAAAAGGTTAGAGGTATGAAAAATAGAATGGAATTATCCAAATGTTTTAAATTAAGTAGGGCAAAAATTGAGTATGTGGAATGTGATTTCAGTAAAAATAGAGGTGTGGATGATGTTATTGTGAAACTTGGTGATCAAGTTGTCTCAAAAAGATTCAATTATGATATCTTAGATCAATGGTCCGAAAAGGGGAGGTTATAAAAGATGTTATTCATAGAATCAACACAAGATGGTTAAAGTGGAGAAATGTGTCCAGAATTTTATGCAATCACAACATCCCTTTAAAACTAAAAGGAAAGTTTCAACAAATGTCTATAAAGCTATCTTAGTTAAATGGCTAAGATGTTAGGCAATTAATCTCCAACATGCATAAAATATGTGTAGCTAAGATGAGAGTGTTACAATGGATGTGTGGCCATACCAAAAGAAAAAAATAAGAAAGGAGTCTTCGCAAACCCAAAGAAATCTCCTTTCTTCTTATAAATAAGCACTAGATTGCTCCTTCTCCATTCGCCAAGCATCCTCATTAATTTTAGGGTTGCATTGGATAATCTCATCAACCACAAAGTACCTTCTTCTAATATGCATTTGCATGCTTCTACCAATATATTATCTGGTCCAAATGTTTTACCTTCATCTTTTTAATTGCTTATTTTACTTCTTTTAAACATATGTCTATAGAATATATAATTTTTTTCCCTTTTAAAAATTACTAAGATGTCCTAAATATAATATTTGGTTCTCTATGTTCATTGAATAGCTTTGAGAAATATTCCTTCAATCTCTCATTGATCACCCTCTCATTTACCAGTACATTTTGGTCTTTATCTTTTATAAACTTGGCACAAATCCTTGTTGTTCCTTCTCTTGTTGTGCCCAACTTATACATATCTCTTTCTCCATATTTTGCGTCAAGTCAATTGTACAATTTTCATAAGCACTTGATCTCACTGACGTCCTTATTTGCCTCTTTTTTGCTAAAATATAAGTCTTCCAATTTTGTTGTAGCAAGTTTTCTTGGCTTTGATTTTTTTCTCTCACCTCCTTACTCCACCACCATGAAATCTTTTTGTTTGGAGTTCATCCTCTGATTCTCCTAAAACAACTTTTGCTATATTTCGAATTATGGCCTCTATCTTCTTCCATGTTAGATTTGTCCCACCTTTCACAATCTACTCTCTTCTATCACACACTTTTTTCTTTAACATAACTCAGTTTTCGCCTTTTAAATCCAGCCACTTGATTATCTGGCTTCATTTCTAATCCTCCTTCTTTCTCCACTTTTTGATTTAGAAGTCAAGGACAATAAGTCTATGTTGAGTGGTCAGGCAATTTTCAGTTATAAGACAAACAATCCTTTTGTTGAGTTCTTATAAGACAAACAATCCTTTTGCCTCATAAGAATAAGTCTATGTTGAGTTCTTTTTTTTTAATGTTTTTAATGTTAGGAAATATATTTCTTTAATAATCAGCAAGGAGCCATGCATGCATAAACGTGATAAAATATGTGATAAATGTCAGTTCAATCAAACGTCTCCAAACCTGAACCACCAGGGAGAAAGGAGAGTTGATCCCCAGGATATCTAGTAATTTGTCAAATTCTGCATGGAACTCCTCTTCTGTCACCAAAAAAAATGCTAAAATTGGTCAGGCCTTATAGAACCCAAAAATAAAAAAAAGAGAGTTAATATACTATATTGAAATTGACGATGTGAAATCACAAACCAGTGTAGTCAAAACCATATCCTGGCTGTGGCTTATCACTGAAACCAAAACCTATCCAATCAGGTGCAAAGCAGTGGAATCCAACATCTGCCATCTAGATAACAAATAGAAAAGAATTTAATATGCAATGACAACACAATCACTAAAGACATGACAAACTTGGTCAAATCACCGTAGGCAAATGTAAACAATGCCAATGGATCTTCATTGAATATTTAGTAAGCACTCCTGGCCCATTCACACACGATAGGATATGTAGCCACAAACTTAAGGGATGCCAAAAATATTTCCCTCCTGAATTGAGTTGCTTTATAATCTTCACAATTTTGAAATCACCTTATAATAGTTGCAAAGCTAATAAAGTGTAAGTCCGAATTTCTGGTAAGCAAATGAAAAAGGATAACAAAGTCAGCACAAAAACCTGAGACATAACAACTCGATAGCTGTAAGATTGTGCTGGAGCACCGTGAAGGAAAACAACAGTTCCGCGTCGGCCCTCGGGCGATCCTGTGGGGCCAAAATCTGATTGTTAGAGAAAACTCAGAATATACAAGATAATGTTCAAAGTTTACCTGTTTCTCTCACGAACCATATGAGATCCCCAGACTTGATGTAAGATCCAAAATCCTTTCCCTTGTCTTCTATTCTCTGTATTTAAAAGCATCTATGTCACTTTAAAACCAAACAAGGGGAAATGAATGAAATATAAAACCACTAAACTTTTTAAGAAAAATTATACCCATTACGAATTTTGTGAAGAAATTCCATATACAATGAGACACTTGGTTGAGCATTTCTGCAATTCATTATCTCTCTATTTCTCTCTCTCGCTCTCTCTCTCTCTCTCTCCCCGTGAAAAATTTGTAGAAAAGGTATGGAGATAGAATGAAATGGCATACATAGAGCATTTGGCCGACGTTGCCGGCCTCGGCGGGACTCTCGGGAAGCTGAATGGCGCTCCGACTGGAGGGATTGTCGGTGACAAAGCCGAAGGGATTGAATCCCATTGCGTCGTCGTCGCCGCCGCCATCGTCTTTCTCGGAAGCTTTAGCAGCAATGACGCTGCTGCTACTTGACCTTCTTTGCCTCCAGCTCTTCCAGTACTTAATGTTACTGTGGTTGTTGTCGGTGATCTTGAACTTCACGGAAGAGGAGATGGGAAGGCTGTTGAGAAGATGAGGAGGAGGAGGAGATAAGAGAAGAGCCCACGCCATTCGTGATTCCTGAATCAAGCGCTCCACTCACTCCCCCACCACCCAACCCCTTTCAAATGTATTTATTGTATTCCTGATTTCTTCCTTTTATTTTTATTGGTCAAAGAGTACGTACAAAGTAAGCCACCATCCACATCCACGTAGTAACGGTAACCAACGTAAACCGTTGTTCGTCCAATTTTAAAGGTGGTCACTCTTATTAGGAGAATTGATAACTCTTTATGTAAGTTTTTGTTTATAATGCTTTCCCATCGAAACTTAATAGGGATTTGATTGATCTTTTTAACACTTTTTACGTAATAAACCAAGTTAAAGAGGCATTATAAACGCATATTTCTTTTTCTTTTAAAATTGTTTTAAATTATTTAAAATTCAAAATATGAATTTTATCCAAAATTTATATTGTTGTTACTCAATTACAACAATGAATTTATAGATGAAAAATCATTTTACAATGACTCATGTATGGATTATCCGAACGATGGGTGACTATCAAGAGCGATGGATAACTCTCTTGGAGTGGAGAGACAGCGATAGATGAATCTCTCGGGGTAACTCTCGTGAGGGTAACGATAGCTATGAATAGGTCTCTTGGTGGATTAAAAGTTATGGATAACCCCTCCAAGCGATGAATGACTGTCTAAAAAGAAGATCGATTAGGGGTACGAGTGAGGATCCCCGTACAAACCTTCTGATACTTAAGTTAGCTTCTCGAAAGTATAGAGAACTCAAATGCAATAAGGAAAAACGAATGTAAGAGATAGCATACTGAATAGGGGGGGCGGGGGAGAACCCCTCTATTTATAGTAATGAAAGAGGCTACTAGGTGTCGGGTGACTCGATTTTCTTGGCAAGTAACTCAGAGGTAGTGTTGACCAGGTCTCGTGGGGGTGATAGTGTGAGGATCGTAGGCGTGGACACAAGGGCGCACCTATGACACCATCGAGTATGGGTTATTAGGAGGTGTGGCACACGGTACACCCCCGAGTAAGGTTACTCGGGGGTGCGAGCATGGGGAACCCCCGAGTAAGGGTCACCCGAGAGAACAACCATGGGCGCGAGCACGCGCATGGCTACCTAGGGCCGTGTGGGGCCATGTAAGGCCTAAGGGGCACCCCCAAGTGAGGTCACTCAGGGGTGCCCCACGCCCTCGAGTAAGGGTCACCTAAGGGTGTGCACGAGCTAGGCCGTAGCGAGGCTACACGATTGTGTGTGCTTGGGCACGCACAGAGGTGTTGTAGCAACTACGTGGCAAGTCATGGCCATATGCGCGAGAGCTATAGCTTGGCCTTGTGGGTTATCTCTTTCGATTCTTTTGTTTATTTTTGTTAATTCACTTTGTCCATTTATTTTTGTAGGACATATCATATACTTTTTTAATATAGATAATTTGTAAGTTATTCACGTCTTAGACAAATTGAAGCATGGCGACGAACGACATGAAATGCACATCATAGTGAAAAACTATGAGTAAGCGGCTCATGTTCGGTAAATTTACTTAATATACACTAAAAGAAAAATAATTACAAAAAAAGTAAAAGAAAACACCTGCTACTATAGAATGGGACAACTCAGAGAAGCAACCAAGAAGTATAAAAAGGAGGCCAAAGTCCAAAATATTTTCCAATCACAGGCAGTGACAAGCAACATTACCTGTTCTAATATGGCTGGGCAGGAGCAACTAATCAAGAAGCTGAGTTGCAGACATGGCAAAGAACATTTCAACACATCAGTTTTACGAACACTCACATTATTCCCAAGATATTTTCTGTACAAAAATTTACAGAGATGTCATTTTAACCTTTCCAAATGGTCGAAATGATCGATCTTTCAGAAAAAAGAGATCGCGTTATGCTTTTAATATAGTTGTAACTACAAAGACTTGGGGTCTGCAAGTTCCTCGGCCAGTCGAACATTGCTCAATATCTCATCCAATGCTTGCATTGCAAACTTGTAACAATCTTCCGACCTCCTACCTTCCTCCACAACCTGCAAACCCCATTTATACAAGTTATCGTACCTGTGAACCGCGTTGTCGATATTGATACCACTGCACCCGTGTTCAAAAACATAGTTGCGAGGGATGTCCTTTCTCCACCGCGAAAGAATGTATTGAGCCGGAATCTCTTCAATGCCATTCTGTTTTAATACGCTCAGGGAATGCCTGCACAAGTATCCTTGGGAGTTGAACAAACCACATGCACAAAGAACCTCTGCTTCGGATGTGTTGTAGATAACCTCGTGGTCTCTCGTTTCCCTGCTACTTTCTGTGCCGTCAGGATGCACTTTGACCACGTACGTAATTATTGAACCGTCACCACTTACCTGTCTTGCGCTAAAACAAGAGTATACTCTCTCCACTTCACTCTGGAACTTCTTGAATATGTTATTTGTGTACAGCTTTGAGAGCTGCAACTCAAAATAAAATCTCGATTTCAGTGCTGGACTAGAAGTTCTTGACTCCAAATCTGCCAAGGCTTCTTCTTGACGATTTTTCTGTAGAGCTTGATCATACTTCATTAGAAACTCATGCAGCGGAGTGTATTTATGCAAAAATCCCTCAAAAACTGAAGTCACTCTCTGACTAGGTCCAACTGGAAACATTCCTGCTAAAAATGCCTCCTTCAGATATACCGGTACCCACCTTTTACGGTCCTCATACAATGTTTTTAGCCATTTATGATCCCTGATTCCATACCGCTGAAGCATATCTTCCCAAGCTGCTTCAAACTCGTCTGCCTTCAAAGACTGGGCAACTGCTCTAGTCAAAGCCACCTTAATGGCTTCATACTGATCCAAGCTTCCCAGTTCTTCAGGAACTTTATTAATGATATGCGACAAACAAATACATCGATAAGCTCTGGGAAAAACATCAGAAAGAGCAGCCTGCAATGATTCGCCTTGACCAGTAATTATAGCTTGTGGTGGACGTCCTAACATATACGTAAGCCAAGCCCTAAACAGCCATGTAAATGACTCTACTGTCTCACCTGCAAGAAGTCCACAGCCGAACAGTACACATTGTCCATGGTGATTCACCCCAGTAAAAACTACTAGTGGCACTTCATATTTTTCCGTCAAGCATGTAGCATCAATTGCAACTATATCACCAAAATAACCATAAGCAGCCCTGCACCTTGCATCAGCCCAGAACACATTCCGCAGATATCCTTTCTCATTGAGATCCATTACATAGAAGAAGTTTGAACTCATCAATTGAAAATGGCAAAAGAATCTGTAAATAGCTTGTGCATCTCCCTGTTTAAACTTCAATTGATTGGAATAATCAACATTATTCCCGAATGCTCGATCATCATCATACACCATCTTGTTATCCTCTGTATCAATGATGACAGTACGAAACAATCTAAATTTTTGAGCATCTTCAGGACTATCTAAAGGCAGTGGTCGTTTTGCTCCAATACCCATGTTTTTATGGGATTTATAGAACTTTCCACTTGCAGGACTAATCAGGTGGTTGTGCTCGAGCTCCACTTCAATTATCCTCCACCTATTGTTGTCCATCAACCTGAACTTTATCATTGCTGGACAACCAGTTCTTGTCTCTGGTCTAGGGCGATTTGCCTCACTTTTTTTCTTGAAACCTGCACTGCTGCAGCTTAGTTTTCCTCTATATCTTTCTTTACTCTTCCTATACCATGTGTTGCTTACCCTTACTCCAAATCCTTGTTCCTTAGCATAACAATTGTAGAAGTAATAAACATCCTCATAGGATTCAAACTCCATCCCTACACAAGGAGGAAGGGGATTTTCTCCTTGAATTAGCCCGCTTTGGCCAATATATTCTGTCATTTCACAATCCCCTTCAATCTCAAATTCATCAGCTTCGTCATCATATACAGGTTCACTATTCAGAGAAACTTCATCCATCTGAACAGTAAAAGAAAAGGAGAGTGAGAGAGAGCATCAAACAAAGGTTTTAAATGGAGAAAAACATTACAATTACAGAATCAATCATATATGCATATGGCTGTTTGGGTCTCCAATCTATTATTACTAGGATATTTAATTCTTATTAATGTTAGAACCTTATATACTCAACTTTCATAAACAAAACTGTTAAAAAATGGGCGAGAGACAGAAAGAGCAGCAGACTAAGATAACTATACTAATACATGAATAATTATTCACTTTCAGAAAACTATGTGCTTGTATTTCCCTATAAACTTTGGTGATTCATGCATAATGCAGTAGGGTGAAGTCTGTTGCCTGCATAATTAATTGGCATAGACCTATCTGAACCTAAATCACACATAACATCAGCAGAATTCATGAATATCCCAAGATAATAGTGTCAAAAGAACACTGACCCATAAAGTCCTGACCTGGAAATTTTGGTCTAGTTAATGTGTAATAGTCAATTCAAGTAATAGAACATAGCTAGGCCAGAATTCTTCACAAGCTAAATATAGTTAACACAATTTATTCATTCTGATGATGAAATTAAATTTACCAAAAGAAAACTGGAAGCAAATTATCACATTCCTATTCTGCGCTTCAATCCCCAAAATGCAAGAAAAGAACAGCAAGATAAACCACAAATTTGATGCATGTAGGGAAAAGAGTGCAGAGGATTTAAACAATGTGATTAGGGAAGACAAGTGGGGAGAGAGAAATATAGAAGAGATAACAAAGAGAAAGTACCAAAAAAAAGTCAAGGAGACACAGAGTACTCAAATCACACTAGCAAATAATTGAACCTAGGACTTGGGAAATTTTTACCCTAAAACTAGTAAATGCTAAAAGTACTAAAATCACCAAATCTAGGTATATTGAATGAGTGGTAACATCATATACTGCCCATTTTAGACTGTGGCCCTACAAGAATAAACTTGGGTAAAGTACTGCATTTTCTACAATATTTTATAGTAATTTCATTTAACAATTTTGCATCCAACAAAAACAAACATCACAGTATATTTTTGTTTTGAATTAATCAGGGAAAACCACAACATCATGGAAATAAGAGCCCCCTTTTTGGGAAGCAAATAAATATCAAAAACAATGTAATGGCCTTGGATTGCTACATTCAGAATTTTGGAATGAAAGTTCATCATTTTCATTACCTCCAAATAAATTCATAAATTGCTAGATTATTAGTGTTTTTATGGTAACATGAGTTAAACAACACAACTAGCCCACCCTGATCCCACAATGGAACATCTATCCTTGTTGTTCTGTTCGTAATCAAACCCTCCAGTTCTCTTGGTTCTGGTGGTTCTAACTGCTGTCCATTAGAAATGCAGGCATAAATGGTTTTTATTACACAAAGTGGTTTCTCCAGAAGGCCGAGTTTCACGTTGTGGATAATTCAACTGGTTTGTGGTGGCAACCAAGCTCTGATTCTAAAACATTTTGAAACAACAATAGTTAAACAAACAGATGACACATGCAATGAGTACAAAAAAGAGTCAAACCTGCCATGCGTAATAGGCCATTGCATGTGTAAGACAAAAATAAAGTCAATTATAAACTCAATAAACCTGATGCAAATGAGTATCTTGATTCCTGATCTGTCTTATAAGAAAAGCATAGCAATAAATTAAATCACTTTTGCAAACAGATGCAACTACGAGTTTCCTTCACTATTTTTGTTCATTTCTAATTATACCTCATCCTCAGGGCAGTTACCATTCTAACATGTAACTGGTATGTGATTCTTAAAAACAATACATAAATATATAAATAGTAAATGATATCTCCAACCACTCATTAAGTTATTTCTTTCTATGTCTTCCTTGTAATGCAATGTACCTGACTGGCCTTCCCAACAGCTAGAGTCAAAAGTGGACGCAAGAAGACTCAAACAGAGTCTAAAGTTGGCAAAGATCACATTTTGATCCTATTTCTGCAAAGTCAAATAAGTGGCACCTAAATTATATAAGCTATGGGGATCAAACAAAGGTTCAAAAAGTTGCAAAACAATACTAGAAAACAGAAGTATTAAATATGAATTACAATTCTTCCAAAATCCCCCATCCCAAGAGAGTTACGACCTTACATATAAGAAGTTATGATGGTTACTTTATGTGGAGGTATCAAGAAAGAAACAAGTACAAAAAACAGTATGATTGCAAGTCAAAGAAATAAAGCCAGTAGTTAGTTTGCTTATGTACACATGACATGCAGAAACCATCTATCTAAAATTAAGAAACATGTTTCTTCACGTGCACCAACCCATTTACTTGTCTTGCATATCACGACCTATTTGACACTTGTCTTGCAGCCATATTGGATATGCTGGTCACAAGCTGCTTACAAGCAACCATATTACTAAAACTAAGGGGAATGGGCAGAGGAAACTTGTAAACAAACACCATATCACACCCCAGGTCATGGTGCTACTTAATCAAACAACTAGATGACAGATAATCCAACTATGTTAGTTTATGTGGACCAAACTATTATTGTGAGAATAAGGGAATGGAACCAACCATTGTTATGGACCTCATCTATGGACCAAAAACAAGCACAGGGTCAAATAGTGCAAAGAGAAAGTTTACTAAACAAAAAGGAGCTTTGGTAAAAAATGAAACATGCTTTATGAACACCCCCTCCCCCCAAAAAAAACACACACACATAACAAAAAAACCCTACTCCCAATTATAAAAAAATCAGTGTATTTAAACTTGATTTCAAGCTTGTTTTTTATAGAACATATAAAATCAGTGTATTTTAATATATATTAATATCTTAACATAAAAAATATAGCAAAAATATTCTCAATTATAAAAAAACACAAATTATTTTCAAAATATGCTCCCAACAAACTTATAAACTATTTACAAACAAGCTAATAAACAAGGATACAAACAAGACATGAATGAGTTTGTTCATGAGCCAAATGAGTTGAACACCTTAAAGCTCATATTCAACTTGTTTACTAAATGCACTTAAAAATGGAGCTTAATTTTGTTTTTGTTGAACTTGAACAAGCAATAATTGAGACAAGCTTTGAGTTATTTGCGAGCAATTCTATTCACTTGTAACCTTTCCAACCTTATATTATATATGTTCATCAAAAACATAATCTAATCATCTAATTTCTCCCAAAATTTCATAAAAATAACCAAAAAATGTAAAAAATTCTCCATTAATATTTCTCAAAACACAATGGAATACAAGGTATTATAAAAAGGGTGACAAAAATAGGTAGAGGAATTTTTTTTCATCTATAGATATGTGAGAGTTATGTGTTTGAGGATGTGCTCATGTCTTGTGTGTGTGCAAGCCTGTTAAGGCTAAAGGGTCATTGGTTGGATGAAATAGGCCTCGAGGGAATGGGAATGGAAATGGAAATGATATTCATTCAAAAGCTTGTTTTGTTGCATTGAGGAAATGGAATGGGATTCCCTAGGGAATGCCCATTTCCTCATGTGAAGGAAAGTGCATTCCCTCATAAAATGGAAGAAATGATATCCATCTCACGAAATGGTTGTGACCCTCATCTTGTTTAAATTTACAATGTGTCGTGCTTATATACTTACCATGATTTGATATGTAACCTCTCCATCTACTCAACTCCCACAAGTCTTACCTCGAAAGTTGTTGTCGCTGTCTACTACTGAAAAATTAACCTCAGACACTTCCTTTTCCATCTTCTTCCTTTTTCCTTTTCCCTTTTCCTAGTTTAATTTCCTACCCTTTTCCTGCAAAGCTAGCTCAACCAACTTGGGGGCTTTAGGCGAAAATTTTTGTTAGGGCCTTCTCAAGAGTATTAATTTTGTTTATAAAAAATAAATAATACACATTTCTATGGGAAAATTCTATCATTTCATTAATTTAAAAAAGAAAAAAAAAGTTGAAGTTCAATCAACTACAAAATACAATAATCTCTTAATGATAGTGAATTTTCAACTAAAATATAATGTATGAGAGATCAAAAAAAGCTAAAAAACTTACTACAATAAACAAAGAAAAAAAACAAAACTAATTTTTCCTTGAAACTCTAAGAAGGTTGGTGCAAGTTGAGCAAAAAGCTATCCTGTTGGAATAAACACTCAGCTCTCTCTATGACATATGCACTTAGGATCTTAGACAACCAAACCACTCAAGATACAAGTCTCACAACCTCACACGATAAGAATAGAAATCGGAAACACACAATGCAAAAATTAAGAACCGAAAACAGTAAGCAACCATGTGCACAAGACACCAGATTTTATTCTGGTTCAGTCTTCTAATGAAGACCTACATCTAGACTGCCTTGAGGTGCCATTTTCACTATCTTGAAATGATGAACAAGAGGATTACATGCACTAAAACTCTCCCACAGCCTTATACCCAAAACTGTATAGAGTTTCCCTACCCAAGATTACAAAGATATCCCCTCTTTACTCTCAAGTATAACCTTGCGCATACCCCTCTCTCTTTCTCGACACAAGACAGAACAATAGAATCCCTCTAAATGCCTCTCTCCCGACCTCTATTTATAAACTATAGAGGCGGTAACCTGAAAACAGACTAAGCTAGTAGTTAAACCGGACTAAACCACTAACTAACCCTTCTAGAAGTAAACCTTCTAGAATAACACAAGTGATACTTAAATGCAACAAACTAGTTTACAACAGAAAACCCTCCCGAGATAATCTAAGAGCTAATCTAATACAAGTGATTACAACATATCCATTCCTGATTGTTGGGCAAAGCGTTGTAAATTGATTATTGATTTGGGTGTCCGTGTATCTATGTGAAAGCTGGATTTTATTTTAGGCTCAAATTTTTCTTAATAAAATATTTATTATTAAAAAGAAAAAAGAAAAAATATATATAAATTGCAAAATTTTGAGGCCTTCGTAAATGCGAGGCCTTAGGCAGCCACCTAGATGCCTTCTTAGCCGAGTTGGCTCTATTTTCCACTGATCTAACCTTTGGAAACCACCCAAACAATCACCATCTCCACGGTAAACCGCAGACCTCCAACATGAACAACCACCATCTCCACCAATTTGAACCTCCTTCAGCCTAAACCAATACATCTCCTGCATGGGAACCACTATCCTTTATCGATAACCACCACAAATAGCATGAACAACCACCATTTCCATTGTTCTGACCCTTATTCTATCAATACCACCACAAACAACCATGACCCATCCAGGCAGTACCTGAGATTTTGGGGACTTGAGTCGAAATGTAAAAATGGGGCCCTAAATTGTAATGTAAATTTAAATTTTATTTTTTTATAATAAAACATCAAAAAATAAATAAATATTCATATCATATCAAAAAATAAAATAAGAAATTTAACAATTTTAGCATGGACAATTCAAGTATTCAATCACAATTAACGCATCTCAGCCACAATTAACACATCTCAGCCACAGCAATTCCTAACTAAATGAAGTACTCAAATAACAATTAGCAAAAAACCTAAAGTCAAAATTCCTAAACTCATTATAGGTGTTAAATTAGCCAAAATAAAATAGAAATACACATTAAATAGAACATGATCAAATAAATTAACTTACCTCTAGTCTCTTGGTCTCTAGGGTATGAAGGGATGATGCCCACTGGCCAGTGTCCAATGCCTGTCTGCCAAGAACAAGAACACAACACCAAAGATTGAACCAAAAGATTTTTTTGTCACTGGTATTGAATTTGAACCCGAACAGAACACAACACCAAAGATTGAACCAAAGTGTCCCAATGGCAATGCAAAGAGGCGAGCGACCCAGTCACCCAGCGAGAGCAAGTGTTAGAGAGCCAGATCCAGTAGCCACAGATGCCACCTCCCCAGCTACCGACCGAGAGGCGACGGCGAGCCGCGAGCGAGCAAGCCAGAGGCGAGGGCGAGAGAGCCAGAGAGGGAGAAGGGTTTGCAGAAGGCATTGATTGAGAGTGGGCTTGGAAAAAACTTATGAGCCCCAAAAAATGACAAAATTTATGGGCCTGAGACAACCTCCTCTTGGGCCTCACTATAGGTCCGGCCCTCACCCATCATCCCTTATGTAGGAACCATTACGACCCCCCATCTCTTCCATCGTCAACCGCACATTTTCCCAGCCAGAATAGTTGATCGCATCCAATAAATTTTTGTTAAATTAAAAAAATAATTTTATTGTAATAAAAGATAAATTATTATAATAAAAATAAAATAATATTTAATTTTATTAAAAAATTGTTTTTATTAATTTTATTAAAAAAATATTGAAAAATTATTTTTGGCATGAATATTATTTTTCTTTTTATTAAAATAGAAAATTACCTTTTTTTTAAATTTTATTAATGCTTTTATCCGAAGAACAAAAATAATTTTTCTAATATATTCAATAACTACTTGAATTTATTGAATTATATAACATTAAAAAAAATCAATTTTTATACCATAAGGGCATTCTTGTTGATGGATTACCATCCACATTAAGGAATATCAATTATGACAATAGAATAGAATAACTATTTTATTCTTGAGACGACCCTTTCTTATGAGTGCTTCCAGCATTCAGTCTCTTAATTTTGTTGGAGGAAATAAATTATGGGATGTACTTTTGGGAATATTAGAGTTCGAATTTGCAACCCATTGAGATGACATCGATATATCAGGTCCCATCATTTGTTATTCAAACTATGCCTCGAAGAACAACTACTATTTCATTTTTTTTTTAGATTACGTACCATCACTCGTGCTTCTCGTCGAACTCGCCCTTAAGTCATCACGAGAGAGGTAAATCGCGGGATATGTCCAAGTGGGTAAGGTTGGAAACTGCGTCCACTAATACTTATCAAGGATCACCCCTAGAAATAATTATTTCCCCCAATAATTAATTTCACGCTAACAGTCTTCAACATGACTACCCTTTACAGTCCCCTTTTTACCACTTGGCTCTGTCAGGGACAACTACTATTTCATTTTTACCATACTAAACATGGTAATAGAATGGAAATCATTCCATCTCATTCCCAATCCTTTTAAAATCATATTGTCTAACCAAATGGGTCCTCTTAAAAGAGTGATAGTTAGACTAATTTAATTATTTAAGAAATTTTCAACCATATTTTATTGTATTCTATAAATATCATTTTTCCCACTTTATCTACATAGCATGTACATGGTAGTTTACATGACATTTGAGATGTGAATGCGCACAATTTTTTTTTTTCATTAAAAAAATATAGAGCATAATTTGCATGTCTGTAAAGTATCTCAAAGTCCTCTTAATCGCTTCCCCATGTGATCTTCCAAAATTTGATTAATATCGACCGATTAATCCCATGGCATAGCAAATATCAAGGTGTGTTGCTATGTCAAGGTGTGTGCACATCATAACATATGTTAAACTTTTACCATCACTAACTAGTGTATAAAGCTCGATAGATATCCATAATCTCTCTAAAAATATTTAGGTATATTTTAAAACTACGCTTCTTTGATTTGATACTATCGTGTCAATAGTATTATAATTTTTTATATTAGAAATGTCGACGTTTAGAGTTTGTCAATCGTGATTCGTAGGCCCACAATAAAAAAATGAACATAAATTTAAAGAGAAGAAACTAATGAAAATTAATAATAAATCACACGAAAGGAAATTTTTATGTGATTTGGTCAAAATGATGCATAGTTCACGATTGTTCTCTGCTTATTTCAGCAGAGTAACAATATATTATTGTTGCCCATCCCCTTACAATAATGTTTTGACCCCTATTTATAGTGTAGGGTGTTTAAAATATTCATAAAATCCATAAATGGAAAGATACTGCCATGGGGGACAAAGTGTCCTTAATTAATTCCATAAAAATTGGAGTGGATTTCGTATTATTAGGGATCTGCTTTGCTTTACATAAAGTAGGTAGGTCCCTACTTCCGGTTGTTCCGCGGTCTTTGTTATTATGTAAACTAAACAGTTAGGCTAGCGAGCTGGAAGCATCGTTGGGAGCTCGTCTGGTTCCGCGATTTGAGCTTAGGTCTCAACGACGTGTGACTTTGTTTTGATGAGCTCGGCTTTAAACTTATTGGGCTTTAGGAGATTGGGGCGACCTGCTGGGTCGAGTCCAACCCATAAGAAATGGTCCGAAAAATACTCATAATAAAAATATTAACAAAAATTGTTAATACAAGCTTCTTGAAATTATAGTCTTTCCATGGTCTTTCATCGCTCGTGTCCTTAATTTCGACATAAAAGATAAATTGCATGTGAAGGCTTTTCTTCAGTGCACAAAATAAGGAATCAAACCCACGATTTGGTGTGAATATCAACTTATCATGATCCAATCACTTGACCTGTACTTCGATGGCTAATATAAACTTCTTGCAATAAGGTAAGAAGCCTCTTTAAGCTATTGATTTTAATTTTAACTCTGTAATTAGGTTCTCCTATTTTTCATATCAAAATTAAAAAAACTATCCATCTTTATCAATAACAATAATTTTCATTAACATTTAAAAACAAAATCACAAATTTATCTTTAAATCATTTTATATGAACACAGTGATATTTGACCCATAATCAATGATGACTCATTCTTTTTAATAATAATTTATTTATTTTCTCCGATTTATCCTTTTCAATTCATTCATTAAATTAAATATCCAAACATCAACCAGCAAAACAATTCCCTCCATTTTCCTTCACTTTCCCTCCACCCAAACAAGATGATTCCCTCCATTTTCATCACGCCTTCCCCAGATTACGGGCCACCAATACGAACTGAACGACTCCTCTGTACTCCCCATCAGAATCTGAAACCGAAACCAAAGCAAAGATGAAGTTCAAGGCCTTCCTGACCGACAATGGCGTCAACCTGCTGGAGAAGAGGTTCCTCCCAGCCCTAGACAAAATCGGAAGAACCTGTCATCTCTATCTCACCCGAGATCACGTAATCTTCCTCCACAATCTCCTCAATGGCGAAGGCCTCCAATCCATCGCCCAATTCCGCAAAGAAGCCCTCTTCCACGACTACCGCATCTCTAGCCAGAACGACGATCGCATCGCCTTCGCCGTCGACCTCTCCCTCCTCCACCGCGCCCTCCGCAGCATTGTCACCATCTATGCCGAATTCAGCAATCCTCAAACCCTAGCTCACGCTTCGTCCAATCCTCTCCAGCTCAAGCTCGTGAAGAAGCTTCCGCCTCATTCGCAGCAGCCGATGCCGTTCCTCACTTTCGAGACGAAGGGTTACAAAACCGCCGTGATTCAGGACGTTCCGATCTCGAAACCCTTGTCCAGAGCCGATTTGCTGGAACTTCAAGCGGCTTTGGATGCGGCTCAGGATTTGCCGCAAACCCTAGTTCAGGTCCCGCACATGAATCAGCTGCAGAGCTTCGTCGATCGAATGAGGCACGTTGGGGACTTGATCGACCTTTCCATAACCAAGTATGGGGATTTGCACTTGCAAACTTCGACTACTTTGATCACGCTTGGCGCGGAGTTTGGTCGATTACCGGTCATTGGGGAGAAAGCCGAGGTTCCAGCGGAGGATCGGAATTTGAGCGCTCAATCTCGGACGCAGAGAGCGATTGAGAGGGGAGACGCGATGACGGTCCTAGTGCCCCTGAAGCATTTTGCCAAGTCTCTCCAATGTCATCTGGCAAAGCCCGATTCTGCCTTCTATGGGATTGCTCCACAAGGCGCTTGCTTGACTGAAATTTTCCAGTTCTTTGTGCCAGGTACGCTCCAAACAGATAAATCGATCAGTTTGCATTGCAGGCTTCCTGCGCTTGATCCTGGATCTAGTTGAATCCCCCAATCAGAAATCAATAGCAGCATAACATGTTACTGTGTTTCTATGTTCACAATTCTATGATAAAGATTGAAGTTCTGGTCTTCTGTGTTCATGATTTGCTCCTTCTATGCATAAGGCAAGCTAGCTACGGTTGTGCTTGTGAGGTAGAAACAGTCTGCACTGCATCTTTAGGAGATCCCCACCAGCACATCTCTTCGTTTCTTTGTATGGTGGGGCTCTGATGCACCCAGTATTTGTGTCATGAAATCCTCTATAATCATGGATCATACTGGATATGAAATTCATCGGTTCCAATTGTGAAATTAGTCTTTTTTGAAAAAAAATATATAAAATATTACTTACAAATTCAATCCTCAAAAAGTCAATGGGTTAATGATTAGAGGATTTTAGTTTGGTCGATCAAAGTTATATATGAAACAAATTAATTACCACCAAATAAATTTGAATGACTAAATAATCATAAAAAAAATTATCTCAATTATTAAAGGATTTTAGTTGACTATATATGTTAATGTGATTGATTAAATTAAAAGCGAACAAAACTTGAAAACTTACCATCCAATTTTGATTAAGTACACGATTATTTTTATTGACCAAACTAGTTTCTTTTGTTAAAAAAAAAAAAACAAAAAAACCTCAATGGCCACTTAGGTTAGATCAACCAAACAATAGTTTGTTTTCATAAATTGTAAGTTTGAAGATAACATTTCTAAGAAATAATTTTTAAAAGTATGATGATTAATTTAATCATATTGATTTGTCAAAAACTAACAAGGGTCATTTGTTTCTTTCAAAAAGTGAACTTAAGTTTGAATATATTTTTCAAGAGTAGTTTTTCTTTATCATCAAGAGTATATGATCGTAGCCTTGAGTTGAGATTAACATGACCTAATTTGCAAAAGAATGGTAGTGGGGGATTGATTGATTTGGTGCTGCTAGTGACTAGAAAGAGTCAATGGGTTGAGTGAGAGAGAACAAAAGATGCATAGAGAAAGGAAAAGAAAAGATGGTACCCATCGACGTGATGACAATGCCTTATCTTTTCTGATCTGATGGTGTGATGACAATGCCCCCATTTTCCCATTTCTGGCAGCTCTTATCTTTTTCCCTCAATTATTATAGGGGTTCTTTGCAAAGAACCAACCATCAACGATGATAGTTCTCTTGTGGATGGTTGGTTCTCTAGGAGAACCATATTGTTGGGATTCGGTGAGTTTCTCTGAAAATGGAACCCCCCACAACCCCATGTGGTTTTTTGTCGGTCCCTGGCAACTTGAGAGAAAGAGGATTGTGGCCAAAGAGAGAGAGAGTGAAGAAATAGTAGAGTTATATAAAATAGGAGTAAATTTGTGAATTTCACCTTAACATATTAACATTCAGGAGGTCTTTGATAGGGTGCCTCTCTAATTGATGACAAATTTAGGACAAGCTTATTGATACCATTCCTACTGCTAATCGACCATTTTTAAAGTCAAAGCGTAATATATTTATTTATGAAATCCACAGTTTAAAAAAAAAAAAAAAGCTTTAATAATCACTTACTAGAATAAGCCTCTAAGCAATTTCATAAATTCTAATTAATATGCATTTGTCTAATAGAACATTAAAATCCTCCTTGAGACACCAATTTCATAAAAATTAGCATCCATCTTTGAAGTTGAAGGCAGCGCAAAACAATAAAAATTTTGCATATTAATTTAAGTTTACTCCTATAAAGCTAGAATTTTAAACACAGTAACTGGAGAAAAATCATATATATATATATATATATGTTGGCTGTGAAGCTCCAAACGGCGTCATTACTCTTAGTTGATTGGAAGGTCACGTGCAGCAACCGCGTGCTACCATTTGACAGTCGCTGGATGGTTGCACGTGGCAACCATCAGCTCCTTTCAGCTGGCGCCTGATTATGCCCTCTCACATTTGCCCGATCATCTCCTGCTCTCCTGCTCCTCTGTCGTTTTTTGTTGGGATTATAATCGTGCTTGCACGATGTGATCTGATCCATCCATCTACACTTTATGAGGTGCAATCTTAGCCGCTCTTCATAGCTTTTATTCATGCCTCGAGATGTGAACCACAGAGAGAAAAAATGAAAGGGGCAAAAAAAATCAGAAAAGAGTTCGGGTTGCTCTTGGGGGTTGAAGGCTCTCGCCTTTTGGCTGGGGTTTTGTTTTAGTTTGTTCTCGATTTCTTTTCTGTAAATGCTCGTATAGTTTTATGGTTTGATAGGGTTGCCTTTAATCCATATTAAGTGATTGATTGGCAATTTTGCTTTCTCGAACCATTGTTTGTATTGAGAGTTTTGTTTGCAAGGGCTTATGAGGGTGTAATCTGATTATTCATCTCATAGTGCAGTGAGCTCTTCTCTCTCGAACTCATCGTGGACGTAACCTTGATTTGAAGTGAACCACGATAAAACTCTTTTGCCTCCTTTCATTTCGTTTTCTTGTTTCATTTTTATTTTCAGCTCTTAGTATGATTGCTTCCTATTTAGTCCATCGATAGTCTGTGATTGATAAAATAAAACTCGCAAGTTTTAGTGTCGAGTCACAACAATATATATAAAAGTAATCCCTAGCGCACAGCAGTCCCCATTTTGTAGTTAGTACTAAAGCTCCTCCTTGCCCTCTAAACCCATTTTAACCGATCAATCAATGAATAACTCAAAACATCTGCTCTACAAATCTGAATGTTATTTTGTAAGAAGATTTTTAGCTGGGCATCCAAAAAAAAGATTAGGGTGCCACCAATTAGTACAGCTAATTTTTCAACAAGAAAAATAATACAAAAAAGAAACAAACAAAGCAAATGATCCCCCTACTTCCATCTTCCCCCAAAACAAGGTGGAAGAAAAACAGGAATTTAACTAAAATAAAGCTTGCCTGCAAACAAAACAGATTTTGCTACTTCCATATTTAGTGCTTGTAATTCGGGTTGTCCCGAAGACCCAGTTTAGACAGAACAAGGCTGTAAGAATCCCAGTCAGTTCTCCGGAGATACCTCAACAACTTCTTCCTCCTTTGGACCATTTCTTGAAGACCCTTAATCGAATGCTTGTCCTGCATGATTTTTCACAAAACCATGTCATCAAATAAGAGAGCACAAGGAAACTTCACATAGCCGCTAGCAAGTCTAGTAGTAGTAGAGACGAGGATGGATGGATAGGAGGTTTGCAGGACAAAAGTGGAGAAGTGCATAATGATCAACAGTAAGTACATTTAGATGCTTGGCTCCCTATATATCATATTAAATGGACGGAAAAGTACTCCATCTAAAAATGTTAAAGAAGTTTGTGTCACGCCTTTACCATACAAAACCGTCCACAAACAGAACAAAACGAATCAATTACAATGAATTCAGACTCTGAATGCCATTTTGCTACAAAGTGAGTGAGTTTGGAACGATTAAATAAAATATTTAGATGCATGCAAGAAAAAGAACCTACAAAGTATATATAAATCCACGGAAAATCTATGAATATGGAGAAGAGAAAGCTACGGCAGCTCAAGCAAATCTAGAAGTAGGACCAAAAATAAAGAAATGACAAGACAAGCACAAACCGGATTTCAACTTATGGCAATCAAACAAGAGACTTAGACACGAAGGAAAGAAAGAAAGGACTGCATGCAATGGTTGACTGCACCATGAAAGAAATCTGCTATTACTTTCTATCAATTCCGTAATTTTATCATAGTGCTACACTTCAAAGAACAAATCAACAAGATAGATCAGCATGTAAAATATGCTTATAATACTCAGCATTTGTGTTTAGCTAAGTACTGAACATTAAATTATGGAACAAGTTGACATTTGGTTCCAAAGCACATTTGGTGAAAGCAATTCTAGGTCATTTCTGCTTAGACACTAAAACACCACTGAAGGCCCGCCAATAATAAGTTATTCACATCCCACCAATAACCTTCACTTACAGATAGAAACAAAAAAACTTAAAAAAGACTGGCTGGCAACAAAATGCAGTATGATCAGGAATATCCATCAACATTTTTCAAAACACTGCCATAAAATCTCCCGTTAACAAAAAAAAAAAAAAGTTGAATAAAAATGTGCTGGAATTTATCTGCAATCACCTTCTTGTGTAAAACCGTAGACAGATGTTTGATCTTTGTTGTCAGTTGTGCCACTGCAAAACAAGAGGCAAGGAGTTACTACTTTTTATATGCAAATCCATTGTATGGACAAGAATAAACTTCAAACCAGATTATAAGTTCAAGACGGTTACAAGTTCTCAAGAAATTTTCCCATATTCAGGTTTCCCTAAACAGTATTGTGCCTCTCTTGGATTTGCACAGAGTTTTCTGTTATCGAGCAGAAGAAAGCAAAATATACAAAGTTTCAAGGCCATTCCGAACATGCAGATGATTAGAGCACAGTGGTAAATCCTTATTGTCCACTTTTCAACCATACAATCCAGCTTGGACCAAGAACATTTAATACACATGTTCAAGGTTGATACCATACTCGTAAAAAGTCAGGAAAGTTAATTCCTAGACATAATGCTTTGCGAGTAAATTTCAGGATTCGTGACTTAGAATTAAATGTTTGTGCATGATTCCCTCAACAACATACCAAGCCTTTATCCCACTGTGGAGTTGGCTACATGAATTTTAACTTTCCATTCATTTATAGCAATGGCCTTATCTTTTATAACACCCATATACTATCCCCAAACCTAAGCATTCCCAACCAAATTATTCTTTGTCTTCCTCCACCTCTTTTAATAAGTACTTGTTCGATTCCATCCACTCTCCTCACATAAGCCTTTGCAGTCTTTTTTCTCACATGACCAAATAATCTTAATTGTGTTTTAAGCTTCCTATCTTGAACAAGACCCACTCTAACCTTACTACAAATAATCTCATTTATAATTTTATCTTTTTTGCATGGCTGACTGCTCATCCATCCTAGCATGCTTATCTCTATTATGCACATATTTTGAACATGGTGGTGCTTTACTGCCCAACATTTTGTGTCATACAACAAAAAGTTGGTTTTATAACTGTCATATAAATTTTTTCTTTCAGCTTTAATGGAATCTTGCTATCACATAAAATGTCAGGTGCACTTTTCCATTTTAAAAATCTTGCCTTGATTCTACGGTTAACATCCTGATTAACCTCCCTATCTTTTTGGGTTATTGATCTTAAGATGTCTTAACTGATTTTTGCTTAGTATTACTTTAATTTTCAGTTTTACCATAACATCACCCACACTTTTATTTTTACTAAACTTCCATTTCATAAATCTGGTTTTTACTGTACTTAATCTAAATCCTTTAGATTCTAAGCATTCCTTCATATCTCGAGCACTCACACCTTCTTTTGTCCCATCCACAAACTACAAAAAATGTTATCTACAAATAGCATACACCATGACAGCTCTACCTGGACATGTTCAGTAAGTTCATCTATTACTAGAACAAATAGTAAGAACTTAATGCAAACGTCAATGTAACCCATTGTAATTGAGAAAGTCCCATGATACATGTCCTTATTCTTTAGTAACTTGTATATAAGCAATTTGAACCCTTTTCTTCTCTAAAACTCTCTAAAAACTTCTCTAGGAATTTTGTCAAAAGTTTTTCTAGATCTATAAACAGCATAAGTAAATCCTTCTGCTTATCTCTATACCTCTACATTAGTCGCCTCGACAAATATGTAAGGTTCCTTGTTGACTTACTAGGCATGAAACCAAATTGAGTTCTCGACACCTTGGTTTCTCTTCTTAATCTTTGCTCATTCACTCTCTCTCAAAGTCTCATGGTCCCACTAACTCAATCCCTCTATAATTTTCACAATTTTGAACATCTTTATTTTTGTAAATAGGCACTAAAGTGCCTTCCTGCGCTCTCTTGACATCCCTTTTGATTGAAGGATCACATAAAGTAATTTCGTTAATCAAAAAAGCCCTCTTCTTCCACACATTTCCATACTTAGTTTGTTATCTCGTCCAATTGCTTTACTATTTTTCATCTTTTTCAATGTTTGCTTTATTTTATTTGAACATTTAAGTCAATGGAACATGTATTCTATCTTAATCAGTCTTACTAAGATGTCCCAACATAAAACTTATTTCTCTACTTTCATTAAACAATTTCGAGAAATTCTCCTTCAATTACCCCTTATTTACTAATTGTTTTTGGTTCTCATCTTTTATGCATTTCTCTTGGCTTAAATCCCTTGTTTTACTCTCTTGTTTTAGCTAGTCTATATATAGAAATGTATATCTCCATCTTTTGTATCAAGTTGTTAGTATTAATTTTTATAAGCTTTTGACTTTGCTTTACCAACTACCTTTTTTGGCCAAATATACATCTTTTTCAATGTCTAGCCTGCCTAAATAGCACAGACCAGTTCAGCCACTGCATGATCAGCCCAACACACGGTCCTATTAGCCCAGTTGGCCCATTTCAAATATAAAATTAAAATTTCAGAAAAATTAATAAATCCAAAACGCAAATATTTTGTTTTTTTAGTTGCTTAAAAATTCTAAAGTTAGAACTTCAATTTTCCTAGAAATTAGAAATAGTTTTTATGAAATATGATAAGTTATGGTTTAAAATATTGTTAATTACGGATAAAAATTTAATTATTACAATTTTGAAGCCTTTAACTTCAAATAAAAAAAGATATTTTATGCTAACTCTTAAATCTTGACTGTTAACTAAGTGTTAATACTTAACATTTCACAATCAAACATTTATTTAATCTTACTTTTAAAATCAAGTATCAACAATACTATTACTGTCATACGTTTAAATTTTCTGTAGTTAGGTTTGATGTGAATTAATGGGGTTAAAGACATTTAAAATTTTATAAATTCATATTTATAATTGTATTTACAACTATTTTAGAAAAAAAATTGTACACAAATTTAAAAAATTTCATTTTTTAAGAAAGCAGGGTTGACACATTTGGCCTGGCCAAATGTCAGCTCCCTAGGATGTGACAATGGTTCTTGATCGATAGGAAGACCGAAAAAGGAGGGGAGATATCGAGAGAGAATTGGAAGAAGAAGAATGCAGAATCAAGGGAGAGAGAAAGATTTTGAATATTCTTTAGATTTTTCATATCCCGTGGAAGGGAAATTCAGCACTATATATAGCTGATTTCCTAACCACTCATGTGCGGTAACTGCATACATGTGGATGGGAATGTACCAACGGCTGATGCAGCAACTAACTAGGTACAACCCATTACAACTAACTTACAAAATATACTATTTTCACCCCCCCACTATTTTTAATTACAGCAAACTCTCCCTTACAAGTTAATACATGACAAATACCCCCAATCAAAATTTTCTTATCCTCAAGAAATGCTGAGGAAGCTCACCATCAAGGTTGTTAAAATCGAGATTTTAAGTGGGATCGTAAGGGGGTTCATAAAATCGGATCGTAAAATCGCAAGATTTTACGAAAAATTAAAAATACCCTTTAATTTATGTAAATATGTGTTTATAATGACACATTCCTTATTATAAATGAAATAGATGTACCTATTTCAAAATTAATTCATCTATTAATTTCAAAAATACTAAATAATATGAAATTTCTAAATATTAAATTCATCATTTATTCATCCATAATAAAAATTTCAAACAACAAACATTACCACCATCATCAACAAACATTGCTAAAAATAACTAAAAATACTAAGTCATAAAAACAACAAATATTGTTAAACTTCTACATTATGTCATTACACTAATTAAGTTACTAATACCAAAGAGGTATATTTGTTTCTTACTAATTATCAATCTTAATATAAAATTAGACCCACCCATGATCTGATTGTGACATATTTAAGATTAATTCTTTAAATCTATACTTGCTTATACATGTAGATAACAACATCCCAAATGAAAATGTACACACACCTGCATAGCACACTCACTCAGCACATCAATTGGACGCAACACAGAGCTCAACACAGTGCACACACGACATTTGATTACCGAACTTAGCAAAACATAGTCACTCTCACTTACATACCTAGGTTAGGTTTGATTCTTCGAACTTTCAAGGTGAACAAACGAAGAAGAAAGGCCAAAACAAGATCAACAACGATTAGGGTTTGCAGAAAGACACAATAAGCGAATGCAGCAAGCACACAGACACAATGTCGTTTAGGGTTTGTAGAAGAACCAAAATAGGAGATTGACAACGATTGTATATAAGTATATATATATATATGTTGGTTAGGGACGAAAATATTTTTGTTTCTAACCTCAAAATTGTGGGCAAGACTAAACTTGGTAAACTCGTAAAATCGTAAACTCGGACCCAGTAAACTCGTAAACTTGGATCAGTAAACTCGTAGACTCGGGTCTAATTTTATAAAACCCGATCTTACAAGCGAGTTGACTCGTTTTATGTCTCTTGACACGTAAACTCGTAAAATCGTACGAGTTGATTCGCAATTTTAACAACAATGCTCACCATGTGAGGGAATTGGTTGAGTAAATCTAGAAGGTATTATTCCCAAGTATTATTGCCTGGATGAAGGCCTGACCATTGGACTAGTACTTGAGTGATGGGAGCCTTGTGCTTGTATATCACCCTTTTATCTAGAATAGTTGTAGGTTCCTTAGGCTTGTCTACAGCATAGAGAGGAGTAGCCAAAATTGGGCTCACCTGATGTGTTTCTACCGATTTCTTAAGAAGAGAAACATGGAATACCAGGTGGATGCTTGAGCTCTCTAGAACTTGCAGTTTGTAAGCCACACTTCCCACTTTGGCAGTTATGAGAAATGGACCATAGAACTTTGGCTACAACTTTGAGGTAGGGTTTTGAGTTAAGGGCTCTTAAGTGTCTCGGATGAAGCTTCAGATATACCACCTCCCTTACTTGAAACTCCCTTTCACTCCTTTTATCTACGAACTGCTTCATTCTGTTCTTTGAGTTGGCCAACTCAGTTTTGATTATTTGTAGAGCTTGTTGCCTTTGTTGGAGGTAAGTGTCTAGAGCTGCCACTGTTGAGGAATCTCCTAATGTCAAAAGTAAGGGCGGTTTGTAGCCGTAAAGGGCTTCAAAAGGAGACCTTTTTATGGCACTATGGTGATTGGAATTGTACCACCATTGTGCTGCAGTCAACCATTTGTGCCAGGACTTGGGTTGTAAGAAACACAAACACTTGAAGTACATCTCTAGACTTTGGTTAACCCTTTCTTTTTGCGCGTCGGATTCAGGATGGTAGGCAGTAGACATGTTAAGCTTGATTCCCAATAACCGCATTAATTCCTTCCATAGTAGGCTAATAAAGATTTTGTCTCTATCCGACACTATAGCCATAGGCACCCCATGCAATTTTACTATATGATTCATGAATACCTTGGCTATTTCCCAAGTAGTGTAACAATGAGAAAGCCCAATGAAATGGCTGTATTTGTTGAATTTGTCTACAATCACCATAATACAATCATTCCCTTCCGATTTTGGAAGTCCTTCAATAAAATCCATGGATATGCTATCCCAAGGTCCCCCTAGAATTTCTAATGGCAACAGTAGCCCTGGATAGCCCACATTTTCTATCTTGCACCTCTTGCAAGTGTTACACCCCATTGTCACGGCACCCCCGTGAAAGCAACTACTCCTAGCTCGGATTGAATTAGGAGTGGGTTTCGACCAACACAAAAACAGAACAGAGCAAGGGAGGGAGAGAACAAGAATGAAGAGAGAGAGAGAGAGAGAGAGAGAGAGAGAGAGAGAAGAGAGTTAGGAGCAGTAGAGGAGAATCAATTCTGATATTATTATTAGATACCTCTTTCTCCAACAAGCTGGAAATATATAACACTCAGTGGTGGGGATTGCTACAGCAGATTCCCTCTTTCATGCGGTTATAACCGCTTCTTTGTCCTATTCTAATTCCCCTCCACATGGGGAATCTTCCAGCTAATGTCACTAGGGAAATTATAGCAAGAAAAATAACAAAATTACAGCGAAATGGAAATGACAATAGTAAGCAAAAAATAAACCAAGATTTTAACTATAAGATGTATCAGTCCTAGGTCCCCCTTCCGTGACAATTCCCCCCTCCTTAGACCTTTCTTGTCCTCAAGAAATGTTGAGGAGACTGGCAGCTCTGGGGAATCGTGTGAGCAAAGCTAGGCAGGTACTCTCAAGTATCACTTCTTGTTGCACCACCTTGCCATTTCACCAATACTTGGATGAGTGGAACCCCTTGATTGTGAATTACCCGCCTATCCAAAATAGCTTCCGATTCTTCCAGGCTGTACTCTCCCTCAGAGATAGTGGGCATTGTGGGGTTCACTTGCTTAGTCCTTACCGTTGCCTTTAACAGGGAGACATGGAAAATTGGGTGGATTCAAGTCCCCCCTGAAAGCTGCAGTCGGTAGGCCACCTTTCTTATCATTTCCAAGATGGTAAAAGGCCCAAAATATCTAGGGGCAAACTTTGAGACTCGCTTTTTAGTAATAGCCTTTAGGTGGTGCTTCCCCAACCGCATGTAGACCTTTTCCCCAACCTCAAATTCCCTGTCACTACTTCTTTTCTTATCTGCAGCTTGCTTCATCCTATTCTGAGCCGTAGCCAATTCTTGTTTGAGCTGCTGCTTCTCTGCTGCAAATACTCTTCTACTGAGATTGCAGTGGAATGTTCTCCTAAAGCTGGTAGTAAGGGCTTATAACTGAAGAGAGCCTTGAAGGGAGACACCTTTAAGGAAGAGTGTTGGCTGGAATTGTACCACCATTGGGCTAAAGACAACCATATGTGCCAACTCTTGGGCTGCAAGATGCAGATGCACCTCAAATAATTCTCCAAACCTTGGTTTACCCGCTCAGTGTTGCCATCCATCTAAGGATGATAGGCTGAAGACATGTTCAGCTTAACACTCAATGCCTTCATAAGTTCCTTCCATAGGGCGCTTGTAAAAACCTTGTCTCAGTCGAAGATAATAGTAGTAGGGACCCCATGCAAAGCTGCCACCTGATCCATGAAATTCTGGCCACCTTTCGGGCTGTATAAGGGTGGGCCAATCCTATAAAATGAGCAAATTTCGTGAATTGATCAACCACCACCATGATACTATCTTTTCCCTCAGACCTGGGCAACCCTTAGACGAAATCCATAGAGATGCTAGACCAAGCTTGCTCAGGCACCGGCATTGGCTATAGAAGCCTCGGGTAGGCCACATTCTCAGCCTTACACCTCCTACAAATGTCACAGCCCAACACAAACCTTCTTACCTCAGCTCTTAACCTGGGCCAATGGAAGAGCTATTTCACCCGTAGGTAAGTATTTTGGATGCTGGAGTACCCTCCCAAGAGAGATTCATGTAGTGACTGCAGGATTTTCTTCTTGAGGTCTTCTTTATTCCCAATGACAATCTTGCCCTGGTGCCTCAACATTCCATCCACCAGTGTATATCCTTCAACTCCATCAGATCCTATGGCCAGCTTTTCCAACAGTTCCTTCACTGCTGTATCCCCTTCATAGCTTTCGATCACCTGTTAACACCATTCAGGGATAACGATAGTTATGGCTGCCACACTTCCCTCCTCATGACACCTTGACAATTCATCAGCAACCACATTTTCTTTCCCCGTCCGATATTGTATCAAGTAGTCTAATCCCATCAACTTGGCCATGCCCTTCCTTTGCAACTGTGTTTGTAGTTTTTACTGTAGTAAAAACTTCAAACTCTGGTGGTCCGTTTTGATTATAAACCTTCCTATTTTCAAGTAATGCCTCCATTTGTCAACAACCATTAGTACCGCAATGAACTCTTTCTCATATATGCTCAGCCCCACATGTTTTGGGCCCAACACTTGGCTCAAAAATGCCAAGGGACTCCCTTCTTGCACCAGGACTGCCCCCACGCCCGTTCCACACGCGTCAATTTCCAAGACAAAAGGCTTACTAAAATCAAGTAGCCCCAATACCGGCACTCTGCTCATGGCCTTCTTAAGCTCCTCAAAATCCTTCTTCGCTTCTGGTCCCTAGCTAAAATTCCCCTTTTTCAGTAGTTCTGTTAGTGGTTTGCTAAGGATCCCATAATTTTTAACAAACTCCCGGTAATACCTAGTTAGGCCTAGGAATCCCCTCAAGGATCTCACGGACTGAGGCCTCGGCCAGGACACCATCGCCTCCACCTTCTTTGGGTCTGTACTAACCCTTCCCTTGGATATAATGTGCCCTAAATATTCCACTTGCCCTTGACCAAATGCACACTTAGATTTTTTAATGAAAAGTTGGTTAGGCTTGAGGACATCCAAAATGATTTTGAGGTGAATTAGGTGCTGGCTAAGGGAAGGGCTATAGACCAATATGTCATTAAAGAACACAAGGATAAATTTCCGAAGATAGGGTTCAAATATCCGGTTCATTAGGGATTGAAAGGTGGCCGGGGCATTGGTAAGCCCAAATGGCATTACCAAGAACTCAAAGTGTCTGTGGTGGGTCCTAAAGGCTATCTTATGTACATCTTCCGGCATCATCCTAATTTGATGATACCTTGAACGCAAATCAAGCTTTGAAAAGATTTGGGCATGGTGAAGTTTATCTAGGAGATCTTCCACCAAGGGTATAGGGAATTTGTCTTTAATGATTATGGCATTAAGTTGGCGATAATCCACACAAAATCGCCATGACCCATCTTTCTTTTTGACTAATAGGACGGGTGAAGCAAAGGGGCTTTGGCCGGGCCTGATAAGGGACTGTTGAAGCATTTCCCTAACCATTTTCTCTATTTCAGTCTTTTGGAGAGGTGGGTACTGATAGAATCTTACATTAATGGGTTCGGTATTTGGCTTTAGGTGAATGGTATGGTCATACGGTCTGGCGGGAGGTAGGGAATTAGGTTTCATGCACAAGTCCTCATAATCTACCAGCAATTCATTAATGCAATTTAGGTGGTTTACCTGGTCAAAGAGCTCCCCAGTTGAGCTGATCGTCAGGTAGGCCTTCTCGTGCCCTCCTGGAAATTCCTCCGAAGTTATGATGGAAAAGAGATTGGCCAGTTGACTCCATTTCCCCTTGAGCACCTTCTGCAACCTCCTTCCTGTTATCATTTTGCATGTTCCAGCTTCCTTGCCTCCTGTTAGTATCATTCTCCTTCCCTCCTTTCCAAATGACACCTCCATTTGATTAAAACCAAAACTGATCGGGCTTACTCCCTTTATCCAATCCACCCCCAGCACTACATCACATCCCCCCAGTTGTAACAATCTGAGGTCTGCTTCAAATCGTTCGCCTTGAATCTCCCAGCAAAA